>NC_053161.1:10930191-11230191 GCF_016835505.1 Polypterus senegalus | reverse complement strand
GCTGATTTACGAGCTGCCTCAAATCAAAAGAGTCCAGGAGGTTCATGAATTCCTTTACCTTTTGGTCACACTGATTGTCGACATGAAAGTTAAAGTCGCCGACTATTAAGAGTGCATCATAGTTTGTAACTAAAATTGACATTAAGTCAGAGAATTCCTCAAGGAAAGACACGTTATATTTAGGAGGTCTATACACGGATAATACGAGAACGTGAGAATCTCCATGAATAACAACGGCGAGATACTCAAAGGACTTAAATTTACCAAAACTAACATCTTTAGTTACAGATACAGATATATACAGATATATATATAAATATATATATACAGATATATATAAATATATATATACAGATATATATAAATATATATATACAGATATATATAAATATATATATATATATATAAATAGATAGATATGACAACAACACTCAATATCAATGACAAAACAATTACATTAACAATCATCTTACGTTATTTTTAAAATGTTTGCTTTTCATTTTCATAACTTCTTTAACACACTACTTCTCCGCTGCGAAGCGCGGGTATTTTGCTAGTTATAATACTATAATATAATTCTGAATTTCCCTATGGGATTAATAAATTTTATCTAATAACTATATAAAGTTTACCTAATTTAACCTAAGCTAATTCAGTCATATCTCGGGTACACTGCAACTGACTTTCGTGTGTCGTCCCATCGTGATGTCAAGCCCAATAGTCACATGACTGGTAACATACAACATTACTATAAAAAATTAAGAGTTATCCATGGCTAAATGTTTCAAAATGCTGTCATGCATGAGCGTTTAAGGAGCAGCGCGAAATTTTCTTTCTTTGTTCTGACAGGGAAGACGAAAAAACGCAACCCTGAATCCACCTGGATACCCTAGCCAGCAGAACAAGTCACTTCCGGGTTCCTTCCTTCCCTCTTGTTCCCCAATGATGACATCACCACATCCCATCTACCTCAGCGGTTCCTTTCCCAGCATTCCCGTTCCATTTATATCCCCACAACATTAAATGTCCACCATTCAACATGTAAACTGTCTGTACTGTGTTTCATGACTGACCAAACCCTTGTGAGAAAAAACGGTTCTACAGTACAGTATATGGGGATGGAGTCCCTAACTCTTATGATTTGTATTTGTGCTTCATTTACAATGCATAGACCAAGAAAATAAGATGGCAGTGTGAAAATTAATAATGTAAATTCAAAACAGTAATAATTAAACATGAAAATATTTTTAAATTAATAAATAATAACAAGAATATGATTGTAAATGTGGGTATGCATCCATTACTGGTATCAAAACTAAGGATGGAGCAAAAATAATTCAAGACGACCTGGACTGTGTTCAGAAGTGGAGCCACACTTAGATCATACAGGAATATCAATTGTCCACCTTCAAGAAGTTGGCTCAAGTAATTAAAAAGTCCAATGAAATGTTAAACTAACAAATTAAATTATCATGATTTGATATGATTTTGGGTCCTCCAAGGCACCAGAGTTTATTTTCATCATTGGGTCAGCTTCCAGTGTTTCTAGGGGAGTTTGCAATGGGCTATGAGAGCAAATGTTTATCTGATGTGCAGATACTAAATCTAAGTATTCAAAGTGTATCTTTGTGTTCTTTTCTTGTGTGTACTTTCAATTTTGACCCTCTTGTTCTCTCAACCATGATTATTGTCTCTTGTATTGGGCTTCGGTTTCATTTCACTTTCCACCTTTGTTCTGTTTTGTTTTATTTTTTATGTGCATCTCCTGGTTTTTGCTCAAAAGTTTATCTGCTAGTTTACTGGCAAAACATAAATATCCAGCTCTATAAAGTAATAGAAACAATATTATGAGTGTATTTTTGGTCACCTCATTGTAAAATGGATAGATCACTAGAAACTATGAGGGGAAGAGATCACCTCTGAATGGGACGGCCAGTTTTGACACGTTAAGGGAGTTCAAACACTTGCCTCCGGAGCAGAGAAGACTACATAGGGACCTGACCTGAGGGTCACTGATGAGGAATTACTCAGGGCCCTCCGCTTCATGTTCTCACACTTAGAGGCTGGCCGTGACCTGAGGACCTCTGAATCAGAAGGTGCTTGCTTACCCAGTCAAGCTAAAGGGAGCTCCCTCATGCTCATGTTATGCACCAGCAGGTGGTCTCTATCCTTTTAGCCTTGCTGCCCCTTGCTATTTTGACCCTCCAGTCAGTGATCCTATAATCAGTGAGTGGTTTCTCCTTGTGAGGACATAAAATAGAGAGGACTGGGACCCTAACTGATTTCCTGCTAGTGCCACTGGCACTCAAAATTCTGAAAGACTTTGATGAACTTGATTTAGTCATTTCTTCAGATTATTCATTCAGGCTCCAGATCTTTCAATTTAGATGGCTGTCCAAAGACGCAGTAAGTGATAAATGTCACAAGACATCTCCTATTGCGCAAGATTTGTATTTTTTAAAACATTTATCATTAGTATCTCTCTGACATGAAAGTCATTATCAAGGGGATTTCAGTGTTTAGGTGCTTAGTCTGCTCAGTTTAGACTTCTGTGGGTTTAATCTTTTCAACATCTTCATATTCCAGACTGACTGATCCTAATGGAATTGGATACGGCCACAGGAAGTTTCTCTGTCTCACCTTTCAGACACTTTAAAAAGCCTGAAGGTATTTTGTAGTCATGAGACAGACAGAATTTGTGTTCCAGTACAGAGAGACATATTTTGGCTGTATTGCCACAGTTACAGCCTTTGTGCCAGGTAGACTGGCACGCTGGAGATGGCGGGGGTTACAGCACATTGAATAAGCAGCTTGTTTATTAGTCAGTCAGCAATGTAGGCCTGACCCACTAAGGACGTTTAGCCTTAGATTTATTCTTGGCAATCTTTTCCAGTTATAAAATAGAATAAACAGATTGTTGCTAGGGTAACAGGGTGGGGAAATATGTCACCATTAGACAGCCAGCAAGGATATTAAATTAACCCCCTAATGGCTGTGTGCAATACTGAAAAAAAGGGAAACCATCACCTCCTAACTAAGGACAATCCCATTTGCCCCCAGAGGTTCTTTCTTACTTTTACCTCATCATTCACTTCTCCTCTTTTCTGCAGCTCACTGAGATAAAAGGGTGTGTCAGCACCCTCCTGACTTTCTTATTGTTTCATTTTAGTTTCAATCTGACTGAAACACTCAGGCAAGACACAGAGGTGGGGGACATGATCTGAAGGAGATCACTATCCAGAGCTGAGCCAGCTTGCGTTATCATCATTCAGTTATATGGCAAGTTCATCATATTTTCAATTGGGGAAAAATTTATTTGTTTAGTTTGTATGTTTGTTACTTTCTTCATGAAATTAGCAAAAAAATGTTAAAGGCAGCCAGTGCCGTGAAGGAGGACATCGTAGGACTCTTCTTAGTTGGTATTCTCACTGGGCACACAAGCAGGTCAGGTCACGCTGGAGGGTTTAAACTACTCAGGAATCCCAGGGTGAGGCTGGAGAGCAGCGTGTTACCACTAGCATCACGACCCCACCTCACCAGGTGAGAGCAGTTAGGTGTGCCCACTGTGATCTCATCTAACAGTCATCTCCTAGACCTGCCATTGATTCATCCAAAAACAAATGGAAAACACCCTCTTACTAACTCTGATGACACAAAATAATATGCCAGAACAGGGGGCTTCTGCCCTTTGTATATAACAAAGCACAAGGGCAACAAAAAAAGAACTCAAAATAATGAAAGGAATAAAAAAATGGAAGCAAAAATCTTGGTGACACTGCAATGGTGCTGTCATCTGCAACTCTTCAGTGTGTTCCCTCTTGCCATCTATATGAGTCTGACCTCACCTTCTAACAGGGAGCCTTGGTTCTTTCTCTGGCCTCTTTAGATTCGAGATTTGAATAAAATGCCACGATTTGCAGTTCTCTTTACCTTTGATCCCTGGTTCTTTTACTTCGATTTGGTTTTGAGGACTTTGTTTTTTGACTCCGTTCTTTCTCCATTCTCCTTTTTGACTGCTTAGATCAGTCCTTTTGTAAGGTTTAGTTTTGTATGACTAATTCATTTAATGTATAAAGGAAAATAAATGTGTGCATTTAATATTATATTTATACATTCAGTTTAAAACAATTCCTATAATGAATGTTACCAAATAAACATTCAGTTTTAATTTCCCATTGGGGACAAGTAAAATATAATCTAATCTAATTGAATATAAATGTGTTCTTACTGTATTGTACTTATAAGAGGAATAAGAAAATGAGTGACAGAGTTCCCATTTGCCAGTATCAAGTCAGTTCAAATTCAAAGCATCCTAAGTGAAGTGAACGAGAATGAGACGAGTGGTACTTGTATGTGTACTTTAAGCCAAAGTCATTCTTGACTCCAGAAATGTTTCCTGGCCAAGGCTTAAAGGTCTCTTTTAGCCATAAGGCTAGTAAGTTTGGAGTCAGGAGGAATGGCAGTGACAAGAGCTCAACTGGTGGGAAGAAGAGAAGCCTGAAATGTGGTGAAATATACCAACAGTAATTGGGAATTTGTCCATTTATTCAGATGGCCAACATAATCTTATACAGACCAGTAGAATGCCCAGGAGGAGGTGGGTGATCAGTTGGTCTAGATCTCAAGGACTATGACTTTGTTTTTTGAGTTTCTCTGATATAATTGGCTGTGGACCCTCCAAAAGTTTGCCACCTTCTGTGCACGCTGCAGGTTGAACCCAAAGTCCACTGTGACATCACTGCTTAGGATTTCCCTCGGCTTTTAAAGCAGAGCAGCACTGAGAGTGGTAGAGTGCAGATCACTATTGGAAATTCTGTTTGGCTTTTTTCTGGTTTATTGGATTTTTACTTCTCTTCTTATGGTTTCTGTTCACTGGATTGCAGATTTAGATTTATTTGCCTTTTGTTGCCTCTTTAGGCATACCATGTTTTTGTTTACCTTTTTTTCTGTTTGCCATTTTTGTTCTTTTGTTTATCGTAAATACACTCTTTATCATGATTCTTCATGTGTCTTTGTCTCCTCAAGCTGGAGGTTTACAGTTATTCTTTCTCTTGCAGGGCATTTTTGGGAGATTTACAAATCTTTTTTAATCTGATCCCCATTTTCGGCCTGTGCAGGTCTTGAAGGCTGCCCTATTTGAGTTTGGGGCCGTACTAAATATGAGTAAGGCCTGTTCCTAAAATACATGAGTGAGGTCCTGGTCAGGTTTTCATTTATTTTCGGGCCTGTTCACCCAATTTAGCCACTTTGTGCTAGTCAATACATGGATATTAGAGTTCAAAGAGAAAGCAGTTTTTTTTTGTTTTTTTTTCAGATTATCTGATTTTCCCCTCACATCTCAAAGATGTGCTTTTTAGGTGCCCATAGAGGTGTGTGCCCTATCATGAACAGGTGCCTCAACCAGCATTGCTTTTCACCTTCCACCCAGGGCTCAGACTCCAAATCAATTAGGGAGTTAGAAATGGATAGATGCAATGAGAGCCACCAATGCAGAGTATTGTCTCCAAACAAATTTAAAGAATTCATAAACATGTCAGTTTAACCATTTCCTTACTTATCCAGCTTGAGGTCACGGGGGTGAAGTCTGCCTTAGTAGCACTAAGGTAAGACAGGAACCAAACGTGAATGGGACGCTGGTCCATTGCAAGATCTGCTCACTGAGACACTAACACTGGCTTACACTAGGCCAGTCTGAACTGTCATGTAATTGTAGTTGAGTTTGCTTGAGGAGGAAGACCTACATGAATAACATTGTTAGTTTGCTTGAGTATCACAAATACCTGATAAAAAATGTAAAATGCTGATTTCCTTCTCTCTCTGTGTTAAGACTTCAGATACAATTGTCTCCATGCAGTGTTTAGGCGGATGTGGTGTCACCCTCCATGTATGAGATGTTCAGACCACAAATGGTGTGCTTAATCTGCAGGGTGATAGTTTAAAATGGAAACTGTGAAATGTCCATTCAGAGAACACTCCTTATACTTATACCTGGATAAGTATACCTTATACCTGCATAATGGAAATCATTTTAAAATATTGTGTTATATTAAAATCTTTCTACAGGTATCCATCTACTAAATTTCAATCCTGCTTAACAGTGGATTATTATTAACATTCCAATCATCCATCCATCCATTTTCCAACAAGCTGAATCCGAATACAGGGTCACGGGGGTCTGCTGGATCCTATCCCACCCAACACAGGGCACAAGGCAGGAACCAATCCTGGGCAGGGAGCCAACCCACCGCAGGACACACACAAACACACCCACACACCAAGCACACACTACGGCCAATTAAGAATCGCCAATCCACCTAACCGGTATGTCTTTGGACTGTGGGAGGAAACCGGAGCGCCCGGAGGAAACCCACGCAGACACGGGGAGAACATGCAAACTCCACACAGGGAGGACCCAGGAAGCGAACCCGGGTCTCCTAACTGCGAGGCAGCAGCGCTACCACTGCGCCACCGTGCCACCACATTCCAATCAATGTGTGTTCATTCAATTCCTCGCTGCCTCAGGTTGTACTGATCAGTGTGGCCCACCATGTCAGTAGATTCTGGCTGTAAAAAGTCAGTTTTCCATTCAGTAATCCCCATCTATGACAAAGACTCCCTAAATGTGGTTCTATTTTGAGTGGTCCCCATGTGACTGAGACAAACATGTCTACAGCCTTTAATTGGGAACATATTACTATGTGGGTTACATTGGTTTCCTTCATGGCAGCTTTTCCATTTGAAAGTGAAATAAAATAAACGTCTGACTCAGTGAACCTCTGAAGCCCATTTGTGGAAATCAGGCAAGCAGAATAAGAGCTCTAATTGGAACAAGTGTCACCCAGCATGTGTGGGCTGCTCAAAAGTTTTGGCAGCCTTCTATTTGTGCTCTCCCATGAAAATTACTTTATTTTGAGTCACAAATCATACATTTTAAAATAAGTATTAAAAATTTAAAATACAGTCATGTGCCCGGGGGACCACTTTGATGGCTGCTTTGAGTTTTAACTGAACTTAAAAGTTAAGTACATTGGTTATATTGCTCCCATTATAATCCTTTTTTCCTTTTAAGCTATACTAATAAAAGGCAAAGCCCGCACTCACTTACTCACTCACTCATCACTAATTTTCCAACTTCCCGTGTAGGTAGAAGGCTGACCCCATCTTCACAAAATTTGGTAGGTGGCTTCCCTGCGCTAACCAAAACCGATGTACGTACTTATTTCGGTTGTATGGCGCCACTGTCAGCCCTAATATTGAACTTTCCAACGTCACTAATTCTCCAACTTCCCGTACAGGTAGAAGGCTGAAATTTGGCAGGCCCATTCCTTACAGATTACTTACAAAAGTTAAGCAGGTTTCATTTCGAAATTCTACGCGTAACGGTCATAACGGTCGACAACGTCTGCCATGTTGAACTTTCTTATTTATGGCCCCATCTTCATGAAATTTGGTAGGCGGCTTCCGGCGCTAACCGAAACCAATGTACGTACTTATTTCGGTGGTATGATACCACTGTCGGCCGCCATATTGAACTTTTCAATGGTCTTTGTTACTTATGGGCCCATCTTCAAGAAATTTGGTACGCGGGTTCCCGACACTAACTGAATGCTACTTACATACATATATACATCCATACCCTGCAGCTCGGTCACCATGTGAGGCGTTGGGTCCCCCATGCCAACGCCTCCCACGTTGTTGGCTGCCTGCCTATATAAGGCCGTCCGTCGCTCCAGTCTCTACATTCCCTTCCTTACTTCGCCACGGGATTCACGTCTCCCTGCTGATAACTACAGCCTTTTTATTTAATCCACGGCTTCTTGCTGTTTTATTGTTCGTTTATTACGATTATAGTTATTGTGTAGGTATTTTAGACTTGCTTTACATTGTTCAGGTACCCATTTCCTTTATCGTTCCAACCGTACCCCCATTAACATGTCTATCGAAGTGATCACCATTGATCAAAGAACTGTCACTTACCGAGTGGTTTCCATGCCCGGAGATGGCTCCTGCCTTTTACATTCTCTTTGTTACATATTGCACGGCCATATCAGGCTCACTCTTGATATCTGGAGGAACATTGTGTCTTATGTATTGAATGACTGGGACAGGTTCAAGGTGTGGACTGATGACGGTACAGGAGATAATTATACTACATAGGAGCACTAGAAGAGTGAAATGCTTAAGCCCTTCACCTATGGTTCTGCATGTGAGTTGATGGCTGCCGCTGAATTGTTCGGTTGTCGCTTTCAAGTGTACCAAAATGGCCAAATATTTTACACCTTTGGACAACCGCCAATGCCTCTTAAACATCTTAGAATTACAGGTTACGATTTCAGTAGTGGACACTTTGATGTTTATGAATGTTTAAACTCTCAAAAGCTGGATGTGAAGTTATCGAGGAAACCGGTTGTGCGCTTAGAACGCTTGACAGATGCCGAATGTCACTTCAACACAAGTTCTGCAAATACTAACGTAATTGAAACAAACCATGAAACTCAAACCGATTATGACAGCAGCAATCCAAGCTGTGAGATTTGAAACAAGATTACTGTTCACATGGGCAACTGTACGTTGCATGCTCAAGAGTAAGCTCAGCGCACAGCTTGCTCTTATTACAACTAGAGGGCCGAACTCACAATGTGGTATACAAAGAGATCCCTAACAAATAATTATTGGCATATTTTTCCTCAGTTTCAAAAGGTTTAATTTTCTTCTTAATAAAAATTTTAATACAATACTTCGCCGCTGCAAAGCGCGGGTATTTTGCTAGTTAATAATAAATACCGGGTGGCACAAGGGTGAGCACCCAGCCTGATCTATCACACACCCTTCCCACAGTCACACACCATGCTGAAGAAAAGACAATGAATATTAAATAAACTATTTACAGAGAAATCTGTATCTAATAATATACACTATTTACAAAGCACATCTTAATAACATGTGACAGCAATACACAACCAACTACTAACAAACACACAAAAATGAACACTATTATGACTTGATGTCTCAAAGCACTTTGAAAAGTGGCCACTAGAGGGGGAAATCCTATCAAAAACCCTGGCGAGGCACAAAAAGGGCTTCATAGAATCATTATAAAATAAAAGATTTATTCTTCACAAAAAATGTCCTTCAATGACAACAAAGCTCTGTAGTGCACAAAAACAATAGGATATGCCTAAAACAATCAGCCAAACCTATCAACCCAAAAATACCAAAATGAAATCTAGTCGAAAAACAGAATGAAATGTGAAATATTCATAAAGTATATTAAATACACAGGAGCACAAGAACTCACCATTCCTGTGCTCAATTGAAATAAACCACTAGGAACTATGGGAGACTCTGCATGTTTAAAAGGGCTGAGGGCAGTTCCTGGTGGATTGGTAGGTGGCCACCCATAAAACACATGGAACATAACACAGGCTTAGATATAGATCCGTAAATGAAATACTGCAAATCATAAACAAAAGAAATAGTAACAACCACAAAGAAATCAAAAAGGTACACCAAAGACATGAAACAAGCATTTGAACCCCAGCCATAGGAGGAAGCCTGACTGAGATATGACAAACACGCTCTAAGACACAGCCCAGTTACTAGGGAATGTTAATTAATGATGGCTAAAATGCCCACTCCCTGGAATTTTATAAATCTTGTCCTAGTGTGCAGATGAATGCCCGAAGTGGAGTTTATCTGTAATAGAAGGAGCACACTCCATGTGAAGGCAACCTCCTCCCTCAAGAACAAATTCCACAAATAAAACTGACAAAGAACACAAAACCACGAAAACTGTACACAAAACAGTAATCCTTAGTGATAATGTAAAAAAAGTCTGCTGTTGCTTTAAAAAAAATTTTAAAACAATCCGTTAACAGGCATCTTCCCAGCATCCCCTGCTCTGGAGGCACAGTGATCCCACTGCATGCTGGGAGACTTCATTATGGCATTCCCACAGGTTGCATGGTTGTGTATCCCAGAAGTCATGTGACATCATCAGCACAACATTATTCAAACTAGTGCTGCAACTCCCTCTTTCTCCAAGTTTGTGGATAATCACTCTTAAGCATAGCTGTTGGTTTCCATTTCATGTGAATTCTGGGTAGTCAGGAAACTTTAGTATCTAACTGCATGTCTAAGCTAATAACTAAAGAAATGTAACATTACTATCTAATTGGAAATGCAAACATGCCAGGGAAAAAATAACCAAGTTTTAACAGGTTGTATGTCAGTAGACCACAATTCTTATCTAAACTCGACTTCCTGTTGTTATGCCATATAGTGGTAACAATTTTCAAAATGACAGAAAGATATTGTGGCAGACAGAGACACGTCTTAAATGTGTAGAGCCCAGTAGCTGCACTGGTCTACGTGTGTGTCTATACTGTCACAGTGCTCATTAAAATGCACAAGTCAGTCATAAAACTTAAGTTATCATGTGCTGCTGAGCTCTTGATCTGAAAACAGCAGTTTTAAAATTGTATTTTCTCTTAGTGTCATGTCTTTTGTTCGGTATATTTTGCTCTTACCCTGAACACCCCAGTGGTATAAACTTCACAGACTGGAGGAAATGGGGTGGGTGTTTTAGGAAGAATGCCCTGTGGCCTTTGTAGCAGATGATTTTGCCACTATTCACTACACACTTTTTAACAGGTTGTCCCCAGACACTGTATGTGTTCTTGTTTGAAAATCACATCTGGACAGACAAGACAAAATTTGGCCTAGTGTGGGCATGAACATAAGCATGTGCCATGAAGGACTGGCTTCCAGTCCAATGATGAACATGCCAGCATAGGCACTGTCTATCTATCTATCTATCTACCTATCTTATTGTAATATGTGGATCAACAAAAAGCATGGATAAATGACATACATTTTAGGAAAGGGAAAATGTAGAAATAGTTGAAGTTACTTCTTATGCACAGAATTTAGGGACTTTTTTCCAGAGCTTATTTGTTTGATTTCACTATGTGACTGATGGTTTGGTTGACAGACAGGAAAGAATGACAGGGCTATGGAGCCATTGCCTTAGGAATGTGAAGCAATGGCAGTTACAACATATGTCATCATGACACTGCAGAAGGAAGAGAACTATTAGGCTGCAGAACACTCAGTAAATGTATTAGATACCCTGGTAGGGTAATACACGGGAAGATCCAGGAGGTAGAGTATGATTTACATCCTGATTGGAAGTAACACTCTAGCAGGACATCTTGAAGTGTCAGGAATGGTTGATTTTTTTATTTAAATCCATAGAGAACTAGAATAAGGATGAAAGCACAAAGTCTGAGGCTTAAAGCGTAGCTCATGACCATTTTTCTGTGTGTTCGTGCCTTGTCGTCCCCTAGCTCTGAGTCCCACAAATAACAATCGGTTCTTTTGACCTCTTGCCACCTGTTTTAGGCCTCAGTGTTCATGAATAGCACAGCATTGAACAGGACATCGTGTGAGTGCTAAAGAAGAAGTGAAAGTCCATTGTGAGCTATGCTAAGTAAGAAGTGATGTAATATTTTCTCCTGTGTCTTTTCTTTCTTGCAACAATCAGATTTAGAAGAAATTTTTGGAATTTGCACAGTCACAGATCGTGAATAAGAATGTGCATGCCTTTTAGGGCTACAGAGTGAAGTTTACAAATTACACAATAATATATTTTTCCTTCTAGAAGTTTATTTTTATATCTGTTGTTACTGGAAAGTAAGCATACAGTGCTTTAATTCTCCTTGATATGTGTCTAGAACTTAACTGGATTCCACCTATGGCAAACTGAATTGATTGGGCATAATCTAGAAAAAGAGACCCCCGTGTATAGAAGGTTCAACAACTTACACTGCATGTCATGACAAGAACCAAGCCATGTACTCCAAAGAACTCTCTGTAGAGCTATATGATCAAATTGTGATGAGGCAGAGATTAGGTTGGATGTATAAAACCATTTCTAAACCATTGAGTATCTCCAAGATGACAGTGGCCTCAATAATTGTGAAATGGAATAAGTTTGGAACTACCAGGACTCTTCCTAGAGTTAGCCATCTGGCCAAATGTGGCAACCGGATAGGGAGGTGAAAAAGTGTCCAATGGACATTCTAAAACATCTTTAGAAGTTCTCTGCTGAGAGAGCAGAATCTGACAGCAGGGCAACCAGTAGCGCTACATCAATCAGGTGTTTATGGTAGAGTGGCTAGACAAAAGCCACTGTTGACTAAAAGGAATACGTCAGTTTAAAGGACTCTGTGAGCATGAGGAAAATGATTCTCTGATCTAATGAGACAAAAACTGAACTCTTTGGGCAATACTCCAAATACGATGCCTGATGAACACCAGGCACTGCTAATCCATCCATCCCTACAATAAGGCATGGTGGTGGCAGCATCATGCAATTGGGGTGCTTCTTACCAGCAAGAACATGAAGACTGGTCAGATTTGCGGAAAGGACGAATACAGCCAAACACAGCAAGGTCCTTAAAGAAAATCTGCTCAGAGATCACATGAACTCAAGAGTGGGATGACAGTTCTCGTTTCAGAGTGACGATGACCTGAAGCACACAGCCAAAACAACGCTGGAGTGGCTTTGAGACAATTTTCTTACTGTCCTTAAGTGGCCCAGCCAGAGCACAGACTTAAACCCCATAGAATGTGCAGAGGCCTGAAAATGTTAGTTTACAGACACTTCCCATCCAATCTAAAGGTGCGTGAGAAGACCTGCCATGAAGAAAGGGATAAACTGCTCAAATTCAGGTGTTCAAACCTGTTGTGAGAAAGAATGAGATTATAGTACAAGCAGAAGTTAAATGACAACAGAACAGTTGGAATAATCTACATGAATGTTAAAATCATCATGCAGCAATACATTTGTAGATAAGGCACCAGCTGAAGTAATAAAAGTTGACAATTCAGCATTAAACTGCCTATGAGATTTAGGGTATCAATACATTATTATCATAGTAAAAGGATGAGAGCCTGTCAGTTATAACAAGATATTCAAAGTAGGAGTAAGAAATCAAATTTGATTTGTTTCACTCTGTAATCAGTCCTATGGATAACAGCAATCATGCCACCGTGTCCAGACTAGAGAGGATCAGAAATACAGTACAAGTAAATCCCGGAGAAGTAATTTGGTTAAGACATCCAATTGCTTGCAAGTTTCAGGGAGACACAGTCCAGTTCCTTATCTATAATAAAGACATGGATAAGAGCCGTTTTATTATTAAGAAATCAAACAGGGTTTGTGATGTAAAAGTGTCCAGAAAAGGCACTCTATGGTTCTTTTTGTGTTGGTGAATAAGTTAATACTGAAAATGTCTATAAACTGTTAGCCTTGATTCACACATACTTCCTACAAAATGTACCTATTCAACATTCACTCAGCACAGTTAAAGCTCAAATACAAAGTTAGAATATCTCAACACTGGCCAGAGCTAGCTACCTCAATGTCAGTATCTTACCAGGGGCTAGAAGCCATTCTGCTCGCAAGGCATCCCTGCCAGGATTCTCTTACATGTTGATATGTCTTCAGATTGCTTCTCCTGAAAGGGCTACACTTCAGAATACCCTATTAAAAGCCTGGAAATACTACTCCTGTCAGGCTTTTGTGTCCTGATGGCTGCCTTTGAAAGGGCTACACAGTCTAAAAGAAGCCAAGGTCTAATCATTACTCACGAAAGTACAATAACTAAATAAACAAAATTTTTTTTATTAACAATCATCAGTCCTTGCTAAACGTCAGCAAATAATCAGACAACTTTAGCAAAGCAGTACTCAAGCTATTTCAATATAAACTTTGACAGTCATGGAAGACAAACTCTTGAATAATAATGATGATTTAATGAGGTTATTTTTACCTGCCTGCCCTTTTGATCTGAAGAATATTTCCCACTACTTAAGAGTCATTATCTAAATAATTCTAAAATAAAAACAGAGCAAAATAAAACACACAAATTAAATGCTAAAAGTCGTATATAGCATACTGTAAAAGGAGAAATTTCACAACCGCATTACAAAACATTTTACAGAACCATATTCAGATCCAGCTGGAAGTTTGAACTATTAATAGCCTCTACAATCAGGTGTAGAATGGAAAAGTCTGCATAGCATCATGATCAAGAGCCGCCCTACCACTGTGATGTAGACCAAAAAGAGGCAATGTTACCCCCAGTGATATCATATTACACACACACACACACATATATATACCTGTATATATATATATATATATATATATATATATATATATATATATATATATACTGTATATAAATATATATATAATATATAATGTGGTCAGCGGAGAATGTCCATTATCTGGATTAGAGAAAAAACAGCCTAACCTGTAATGGAAGTCAAGAGTAATTTTCAGACACTTTGGAAAGTGGTTAGGCTTCTACTGTCTTGTTGTTTAAAATGTTAAATCAACACGATGCAATTTTACCAATTGGAAGGTTGATATACCTAAAGTCATTGGCAGGAGTTTTAGGTGGTGTGTAGATTTGTCCCTCCCCAGTTCTGCTTCTTTAAGGCTGACACTTCTCGTTCTCTTATACAGTATCTAGTATTTTCTGCTCTATTTTGCTTGACACCACGACTTGCAACTTGGCTTAATATACAAAGCACAGTTGGGGAGGAACATGGAGAGTACTGAGCCTGCATGTTCTCTTTTGCTATATACCTAGTTGTAATCTCTAGGATAGCTGTATGCAAGCTCAAATCAGATAGTGGAAAGGGGGATTATATGTTAATTTGTATCACCTAGTTTTCCTTATGCTTAACCTTCCATTTCCAGTAAAGAGTGAGGAGCAAACACAATGTAAGCATAAAGTTAATTATGCAGTAAATCTTCATTAGCTTTAAAGTCCCTATCACTGTGCCTAAGTGTTGATAGTTAATTAAGATAAGCAAGGTTAGCTAGCATAACAACAAAGAAGCCTGTCATAGTAATATATTTTATTGCTTCTGATGGTGACCCCAAAATTTCTGAAGGTGTCTTCCTTAAAGTGAGTGTCTAAATATACTGTATATGTTTAAAAAAAAAATTTTTTTTTTTATTTTCACATTAGAAACACATTAGGCCAGACTCAAACTTGTTCAGGTTTGATAAATGTTTTACAAAAGAAGATTCCAAAGAAAATCAGTATCACTGTGGCATCAGGAGCAGCTGGATAGATAATACTATAAAACTGTATTGTTGAAAGGCTAATAAATCAGGAAACTGATGTCACAGCAGCTGAGGCCTCTTCTCTGTAATCCACTGGATTGCCAGACTCATTTCCTGTTAAAAAATAAATAAATAAATAAATTAAATAACGACCAGGAAACTGTATTGCTGGTGGTTGGGCCTGTAATGACAATGCATCCCTCAGACAAATTCACCACTAATGTTAGCAAATGGTAATCACCTAAGTAGCTAGAATGGCCCTTAATTATATACAGTATATATGGTCTCTCTCTCTTTGTCTCAGCTCTGACCTGTTGAGGCATGGACTCCACAATACCGCTAAAAATGTCCAGTGGTATATGGCACCAAGATATTGGCAACAGATCCTTTAAGTCCTGTAGGCAGCAACTTGGACTTGTTTTTCCAGCACATCCCACAGAAGCTTGATCGGATTAAGAGCTGGAGAATCTGAATACCAAGTTAACACCTTGAGCTCTTTGTCATGTTCCTCAAATAATTCCTGAACAACTTTTACATTTACAACTAAAATAATCTACTCCCATCTGGGAATAGCAGTGTCATCAAATGGTATGCATGGTCTGCAACAATACTTATGTAGGTGGAACATGTCAGAATATCATCCACATGAATGCCAGGACCCAAGGTTTCCCAGTAGAACATTACTCAAAGAACTACACTACCTTAGCCAACCTGTCTTCTTCCCATACTGTATCCTTCTACTATCTCTTTCCCAGGTAAACAATGCACACACACACTCACATGATCTAAAAGAAAATGTGATTCATCAAACCAGGCCAACTTTTTCCATTGTTTCATGGTCCGATTCTGACACTTACAAGCCCTTTGTAGGCACATTCGATGGTGGACAGGGGTTGGCATGGGCACTCTGACCGGTCTTCAGTTTCAAAGCCCCATATGCAGCAAGCTGCCATACACTGTTTGCTCTGACAACTTTCTTTCATGGCCAGCATTAAGTTTTTCAGCCTTTTCAAACTTTTGTGGGACTGGACCAAATGGGCTAGATTTCACTCCTCACACACATCACCCATTGTTATAATACATTTTGTTCTCCACCTTTTGAGCTCACAGTATTTTTAATGTTTTACAATATAGCACCTTATGTGTATTCTTTTTGATTGATCTAAACCTTTAATTTCAAAATAATGACCAAATTGTTCAGATCTTACCAATTTAAAAAAAAACAAAAAAAAAAAACTAGCTGGTTGTCTAAGTATCCTCCCTTAGTATTTCATCATTATTAGGTGATATTATCCCATATCAGTAGGTCTAAGTTTCTAGAAGCTTTACACATTTGAACACCGCAATATTTATTAATTATTATGTGTTTGTAATGTAAACTAAGTGGATAACATACAGATTTCAGGGAAAGAGTTTTGGCTTGGGCAAGAACACTGCATTATTTATGAACATGAACCCCTATGTGGCCTTTATTTCTTAAATTTCTAGGTGCAGTTTCACCTCTTTTGGCCTTATCGTAAGCAGATTCATGTCTCCGTTTATAGGAATGAACAAATGCTGGTACTGAGGTAAGCCAACTGATAAGAACGGAGATTTGTTGTATGTGGGAAGAACCTAATGTGCTTAGTGTCACTTCTTTAGCTGTGCTGCTAAATAAGGTCAGTAAACTGTGTTTTTAAATACACACAGCAATGCAAATGAACTTTCTTAATTTTGAGAATAAAAAAAAAAACATACCTGTATGAATTCCTAATACATTGGCAAAACTGCCATACCAGCTGCTCTAGTTCATATACTCTGTGTTCACATTTTTTAACTTCAATTTCACAAGACTTTCTTTTAATCCTAATAATTTGTTCATTTAATAATTTGAGCACTAAAGGTGTTTGCACATTCTGACATTTGTTCCCATTAGGTTCCTCCCACAGTACACCTGGATTATGTAATAAATGATTATTACTATTATGGAAGCCTTGTGATGGGCTATGGCACTGCCAGAACCTGTAGAGTGAGGTCCTATCCACATATTTTATTGTATTTAATGGCTCTGATATTAAATCAATCTATGTTGTTTAATTTATTTAGTTTAGAAAAGGGATGATTTGTAAGTAGAACAAATACAGTGGAACCTCGGTTCACGACCATAATTCGTTCCAAAACTCTGGTCGTAAACCGATTTGGTCGCAAACCGAAGTAATTTCCACCATAGGATTGTATATAAATACAATTAATCTGTTCCAGATCATACGAACTGTATGTAAATATATATATATTTTTAAGTTTTTAAGCACAAATATAGTTAACTATACCATAGAATGCACAGTGTAATAATAAACTAAATGTAAATACATTGAATAACATTGAGAAAACCTTGAACAACAGAGAAAACTAACACTGCAAAAGTTAACGCTATAGTGCTACGAACCGCTCGCTAAAAACACTTTTTTTAAGTATAAGGAAAAAAATGAACATTTGAAAAATCCGTAATTTAATAAACCACCAAGCGATCGCTCTCGCTCTCTCTCTCGCGTGTGTCTCTTGCGCGTGCCTGTGTGTGTGTGTCTCTCTCACGCGCGCCTGTGTGTTTGTGTGTGTCTCTTGCACGCGCCTGTGTGTGTGTCACGCTCTCGCTTGCTGCACAGGGAATGCACAGGGAGAGTCTGAACATGTGTGGAAATCATTGGCGCGCACAAACCGAAAGGGAAACTGGCTTGTTCGTATACCGAGTGTGTGGTAGTGAACAGATGCAAACGTTTGGCAAACTTTTTGGTCATAAACCAATTTGTATGTGTTCCGAGACGTTCGTGAACCAAGGTTCCACTGTAAAAGGTTTCTGTAACTGTTCTCAGTGTAATTAATGGCTAATGCCCTTCTTTAAGCTCATCTCACTTACTTGCACCAGCCTAATCTCATGATGCAAGTCTGGTGCATAATATAGTTTATTTTGCTTCTGGAGCCACTCTCAACTTATGAACCTAAAAAATAAATATATAAAGTTAAACAAAATACATTTTGAGCACAATGTATTGAGGTGTGTGTTATACCATCCACTAGATGTTTGTAAAATTACTTTTTCTACTTGTGATCATTCCTGCAGGCAGTTCTTTTTGTCATACGTTAGGTCTAGCTAAAGATGTCATAGAAATTCACTGCCTTTCCTCTATGGCAATCTTTTATTTGAATGATAAGCTGCTGAGCTGGGTGCAGGAGTGACCCATTTGGACTAACTAATGTATAAATCTTTTTTGACTTGTTGCAACAGATCTAGAGTCATATTTATTTGCCCTCAAGCTCATCTTTTTTGGAACCTCAGCAGGAAACCACAAGAAGCAGCATGACACTTAGTAGTCTTGCCTATGATGAGAAAGTTATGATCTCATGCCTTCTGGAAACTGTATGGCTTTCCCAGGAATGTTTGGGCTACAGGAGTCTCTTGGGAGAAATCAACCTTAACCTCAACTGAAAACTACTTAGCCTCTCTTTTGTAAAAAAAAAATAAAGTGAAAGATTTTAAATATTCCCTTATCCAAATATGTCTGATTTGCTTCCTTGTTATCTGTCTCCCATCTGCATCTATATTGAAAGACCCGTTTCTTGCTTTTCTACAGTACCTATTTCATTTAGTTCCTGTCTGCTTTTACTTTTAGGGTGGCAAATAAATGTGTACCTGTGGTGCATGAAAACTATTAATCAACTGAACAAAAATTAGAGTACTACAAAGTTTCACAGCAACCAGTCTACTGTGCCCCTGGAACTACCATACACTTGAGCCCTGACCTGCATCTAAAAATCTTCTTTTCAACATACCCTCTTTTCATCATAAGAAAACTCCATGTGAACCTATGCTACCTCTTAGGCAAAAACTGTAGCTTTGAGGTTATGACAGCAGAGCTTAAACACCAAGTGTTTCTGGTTCATTTTCTGCATCCAAGCTGTAAAAATTACTTAATATGCCTTTGCTCAACTTAAAAAAAAAAAGATATAAAACAATGTGCTACATCAGGAGAAATGACATGAGCTTCTTCCCAGTTTTCCATTACATCTATCCCTATGCAGTGCTCTTCTCTTTCTAAACTTTCACAACTGCGGTCCTGCTGACAGGTCTATGCGGTGTAGAGGAGGTGTACACTCACCAGTATGGCTTTTGCTCTTTTCTGTTAGGCCCATCCTCTGACCTCAGAAGCTTCTCTCCTGGCATTTTCTTAGTAACCCCATGGCATAATTAAAACCTGGACTGAGTCTACAAGTACTTAAGACAATTTTTCCAGGTATGTTGGAGGCTCTTCCTGGGGAACTAAAATTTAATTCTAAAGAACAAATGAAGTTACACTTTTACACCATCCCACTATTTTGACAAACTTTACTGTTTTCAGGTAGACTTCATATTCTTGTCCTATGATATAGGAGTGTAATGCTGTTTTTAAGTGCTCTTGACGGTTTGGGAGTTACCATTTGTAAAATGACAAACTGAGTGTTTACTATTGACATGTACTTTAAACAACAGGTCACTATTGATTCGTTACTCAATTTGTAATAAAGCAATTAAGCATTTTCTGTTTTTTCTCAAAGTATACTAAAGGAAATACACTATTTGCAAAATGCATCATTCCAAATATAACATAACCATGAAATTCCATTTCTAGTTGAGCTGATCAATTCTAGCCACATTACCTGTTGAAGACAGGTAACAGAAGAAATTTAAAAATATCTGATATCCAGTACTCTATGAGTACTTTCAGCCCCTTTTCTCTGTATCCGTGTGTGTCTGAACCTTTTTTTGACTAGTACTTCTCAGGCTCTATCATTATTTTCAAGGTACTTTGCTTGCCTCCTGTCTATTTTTATATTCCCTGTCTTTGAAGGCGACTCTTGGTATACACACAGACCTTAGTGTTTCATTATATAGTAGATAAAAAAATGAGCTGAGAGGTCAGCATTATAACACCTCTTGGCAAATTAGGGTAACAACATGCAAATGCAGAACTGGATAGAAAAAAAAATTGCACAACCACCACTGAGTGCTAGGAAATAATAAAAAGAAACGTAGACTCGCCTGAGAAGAACCCAGAAGAATGGTTACCAGCAAAGGCCATCATCTTTATGAAACTCCAGTTCATACCAGTATATTTATGTCTGTGGTTAAAAGATTCTGCTTCTTAGGTATTTCATGTTAGTGATAGCTAAGAATTTAATATTTTTTTCTTTGGAAAGGGTACAGTAATACAGTTTGGAAGACTGAAATAAAATATCTCTAATTTCCTCTTTATTTACCTGTGTTTATCACAATAACACATCATTGAAATAAACTATTTTTGAATCACCAAAACCACTTGTATAGGTTTTATTCTACAAACATCAAATATTTCCAAGCCTTAGACATTCCCAAAACCACCACCTGCTTAAAGGATGAAATGGCTGCTCACTTATGTCTGATCTCTCTTTATCTGTCTGCATCTATAATGAAATGTCTACAGTAAATCTGTCTTTCATTTTCTGTAATGTCTGTCATCTCTCAAAGGAGAAAGACAAATATGTAAACGTGCTCCTGTGTTATGTGAAACTTGAAAAGGACAATGAAAAGCTGCCCCTCTCTCTCTCTCTCTCTGTCTATCTCTCTGTCTCACAGGTTGGACTGAACGCATTTATATATTAAATAACAAGAGCCACTGCAGTATCTGAGAAAAATGTACTAATTTCTAGTAGTAGTTGTCCTGCCCACAGCTGGTTCCTGTCCCATATTCAATACTGTTTGGATAGGCTTCATCCCCACATACACCCCACAGTAGGAATACTAAATGAATGTGTATTGTAACCAGCAGTAATAAATTGGCATAGATAAATTAATCCAAATATATTGTGCACTTAAAAGAGCAAATGCTACATCGATGAAATATATGACCAAAAATTAGAGAGGAATGTTTGAGTGGGACTAACACAAATGTCAAGGCAATACTTGTGATTTGGAAAGATCTCAGAAGAACTGCATTTATGACACAATACCAGCTAGCAAGAGTAAGGCATATGCTATTCAGAATGTTAAGTAGAGTCTGGCTGAGACTGATAATCTAGCACCAGGAAGGAAAAGACATGCAGGTGATTTTTGGGGGTTAGTATGGATGCCATTTCTTCACTATTCCACCTACAATAAAGAGGTATACAAAGTCTAAGTGCCTTGTAATCAGTACTATATTTATTAACCAACAGATGTAGAACTCCATACTTTTTAACATTTCAAATTTCATTCCATTTAAATAAAATGAAGTTCAGTACTTTAATACATTCTTATTTATCCTTGTGCTGGATAGTGGCAATATATTCCATGTTGTTTGGACATGCAAGTAAAAATTTCACTGTACCCTCTCCAACCGTGACAATATTACTATTTCTACTACTACCTTCGTCTGTTAACATTGGCCTCCTATCCAGGGCTGGTTTCCGCTAGGATAGGTTCTGACTCCCTGTGACCATGAATTGGAATGAGGCTTGGGTGTCTATGAGCATATTGTTTTATGTTCTGCAAGTTAGAAGTTGTCCATGATTGTTTAAATTCCATCAAGGGTTTCTTCCTGCCTTGTGCACTTCTGCAAGAATATGCTCTGGCTTCTTTATACATTATAGTGAAAAAGTGGGGTGAGACAACAAATGAATGATGTTACCTGACCCTGGTATTACACATATGTTCTCCAGGTCAAGGTAAAATGTGCTTTGTTGAAGTCCTCACCAACGATAAATAATCCCTAGGACGTAAAATTATATGATGTATAGTTTGCTGGTGTTGGCTTGCAGTGGAATATAGACACAAATAGCATCCACTTTTATTCTTCCAGATGAATATACAGTATTGCTTTCTACTCCTGCATTGACCTTAACAGCAAAGTTCCTCTTGGGATAGTTAGTGCACTGCTACATGACTGATTTTTAAATGAGTCTATACTGTATCTGTAAAGCAGCCAATACAGATAAGACTATGAGGATATATTAAAATATTTATTGACAGATTAGCTGGTGTTTTCTCTGACATTTTTAATAACTCACTGTAAGGATCTACAGCCATATCTGCTTCATAAAAGACACTTCTCTTTCAAATATAACAAAAGTTGTCTTAAAGATTACCAACCAATGTTAGTCATTAACACTGTGATGACATGCTTTGAAAGACTTATGCTGGAATTAATGAAATGTACAGTAATATATCTGATACTTGTACCATTATCCTTGTTAGCCCACACTAACCAAGGACAATGTCATACAACTTAAACTGCATATCTTACTGGCACATCTGAAACAACTGAAAGTTGCTATACCAGGGTACAGTTTTTATACAACAGCTCAGCATTTACCAATGTTCTACCTTTAAAGCTCATCAGAAATTTGCTAGACTAGGAACTTAGTATCACCCTTTACTGAGTATGAATCTAATAACCTAAAGGACCCAGCCCGTGCTAATAGGCAATGTAACTTCCTCCACATTGATTCTCAACACCGGTTTACAACAGGGTAATGTGCTGAGCTTCCTGCTGTACCTGTTGTTCATTTATTAATGTTTTGTGAAACATCACTCCAACTCCATCATTATGTTTGCTGATGATACCAAGAGCTGCAGGTGCATAACTCTTTAAGTTTCTTGTATATTTTGTCTGATGTTGCATTCATTGTCTGACGCTGGTACTACACTACTGTCAGCAGTCTATTGGTTACATGCAAGTAGGGTAATAATTTCATTTTACTGTGTGGACATGACAATAACTTTCAGCATGAACTAAATAGAAACAACACTGCATACATTCATTCGCTGCATGCAAAACACTCTAGCTTTGAAATTTCAACTTTGTTATCATTGCAAACATAGTCCATAGGAATTATCAAAAAGTGTAGCAAGCTGGGCAAGAACTTAGTACCAGTGTGTGAAATACTTTTTGCTAATAAAGCAAGCCTATTAGTGCTTTAGTGTTGACAGAATACTGGCATCTTAGCACTGCATTGTGGAATCTAAATACACTGATCAAAAAAATTAAGGGAACGCTTAATCATCACAGTCTAACACCAAGTCAATTAAGCTTCAGAGATACCAATCTGTTCAGTTAGGAAGCATAAGTGATTGTGAATCAACTTCACCTGCTTTGATACAAATGAAAGTGACAACTGCTGCACTGGAGAGTCAACAGCAAGACAACCTCCAAAAAGGAAATGGTTTTGCAGGTGATGGCCACAGACAATTGCTTTCTCCTTATCCTTCCTGACTGATTCTTCTCTAGTTTGTGCTTTGATAGTGTCCTTATCCCTACTGGTATCATGAGGTGCTACCTGTAGCTGATTCAGGTTGCACATGTAGTCTAGCTCCTCCAGGATGGCACATCCATACGTGCTGACACAAGAAGGTTTGTTGTGTCTCCCAGTACAGTCTCAAGAGCATGGAGAAGATACCAGGAGATGGGCTATTACACGAGGAGAGCTGAACAGGGCCGTAAAAAGGCATCAACCCAGCAGCAGGACCGATATCTGCTCCTTTATGTGAGATGGAACAGGAGGAGCACTGCCAGAGCCCTACAACATGATCTCCAGCTGGCTACTAATGTGTAAGCTTCTGACCAAACTGTGTAAAAAGAGAACACAAAGAAGTTCATAAAGGGTCTGGGCACCCATACACAAACCCCATATATTGAAAGGAGTGCAAAATGCGCAAAAATAAATGCGTGGTAGGCACTTAAATGGAGACTACTCCCACTGTGGAGTTCAAGTCTGCTCCAAGATGGCGGTGTCTTCTGTTAAGATGTTTTCTGGGAGGAAGAGACAGATACAGCTGGGCTGCACCCAGAAGTGATTTCATGGATGGTGGCACATCAGCCTTCTTTTCTACAGAGGCGAAAGAAAAAGAGATACCATTATAGCACAATGCCCTCTGGTGGCCCAGGGAAGTATTGTCATCAACTAAGCCTGTCAGGAACAGTCTGCATGAGAGTGGCATGATGACCCAATGTTCTCTAGTAAAAGATGCACTCACAGCCCATCACCATGCAGCTCAATTGGCATTTGCCAGAGAATACTACAACTGGCAACTATTGGTACACCGTTCCCTTCATAGATGAGAGGAGGTTCACATTGAGTACATGAGCTTAGAGATGCCATGGTGAAGAATATGGAGCCTGCAACATAATTCAGCATGCCTGGTTTGGCAGTGGGTCAGTGATGGAGGGTGACACAGACCACCACTTGCTAGGCAAAGGTAATCTGACTGCTGTTCAGTACCAGCATAAAATCCTCAGAGCCAATGTTAGACCTTATGCTGGTGCATTGTGCCGTGGGCTCCTACTGGTGTAAGACAATGCCCAGTCTCATGTGGCCAGAGTGTGTAGGCAGTTCCTGGATGATGAAGGTATTGATGCCATTGACTGACCCGCACATTCTCCAAACATGAATCCAATTGAGAACCTCTGGGACATAATGTATCAGTGCATTTGATGCTGCCAAATACTGCCAGACTGACCAAGAGCTCACCTATGTCCTGATCCAGGTCTGGGAGAAGATCCCCCAGGACACCATCCACCAGCTCATCAGGAGAATGCCCAGACATTGCTGGAAGTGCATACAGGCACATAGGGGCCATACACACTACTGAATCACATGATGACTTGCTGTGATGAAATTCACACAATTTTTATCAGCCTGTGATTTTAATTTTTGAACTTGATTTTCTGTCTGATGTTGAATCAAGCCCTCAATGGGTTGGTTGTTTTTGGTTTCCATTAACCGTTTTTACATAATTTTGTTCTCAACGAATTGCACAGTATTATTCAGTAAAAATTTACACTTAAATCAAACATCAGATCTCGATGAACGAAATATTAAAGTGTTCCCTTAATTTTTTGCCACTCAACAAAACAGAGTTTAACACCCTTGCATTAAGGTAACTGCGTGTGTGAACCAATTCACCACCCTGCTAGAGATGAGTGCTAAAGCTCCAGCCAGATAGGAGCACAAAAGGCAGAAGCAGGCCATTTTAAGTATGAAGCAGTGATCCTTCATTATCAGCCATCTCTTTGACTTGCTGCTGTCCAACACCGCATACTTCAGTATCACTATGATCAAGCAAAGTACTTACAATTGTATGGGGATCCCATTTATATTTTTCCCTAAAAGTCTGCTGGCTTTCTTCATCTACTCAAAGCAGTTCCCTTCTTTGCCAGACAGGCAGCTTCCATTCAAGTATCCTGTGATGTGCCAGCAAACAGCTGCCCTACTCACTCTGCATGCAACAAGCAGTCTGCGGCTGCAATATTTTCCCATAACCATAAGTAATCTGTGATTTATAATAAAGTGTTTTTCAAATTTATTTTCAAGGACACCCACAATTATTAGCGGGTTTGAAGAGTTAACTAGGGGGCCCTAGAAATCCCTGGGGACGGACAATATTTTAGATATTGTAGAAAGCTTAGCAAATGGCAGATCAGGGAATCCTGAATAAATATTAAGTCTTGCTTGTGGTCTCATCTGAGGCAGTCAGTATCAGTCAGAGGACACTGTTTTTCCTGGTCAGGTCTGATACACAAAGAATCAGGCATAAGCAAAAAAAAAAAAGCTAATTTCTCAGTTTTTGGTATCACTAAACTCTTCCATTCTACCTCAATCTGAATGAGATTTATACTCATCTCTCTCTCTCTATTATAAAAAAAAAATCTTGGAAAGAGACGAGCTGTGATTTTCTGAGAAAGACAATTCCATCTCCCACGAGATATTGTCAGACACATTTCTTGTAGAGAGAAAGAAGCAATATTTACTCACGGGAAGTTATACGTTGCTTTGTCATAATGTAATTCCAAACACAGACTCAAAAGTCAATGCGATATTGATGAAAAGGCAAAAACAAAAAAAGATAGAATATATGGATATAGGTGATATGACAGAAGTGCGCCGTGCAAGACACAGATCACGTGGCACGGCAGCGGCAAGCCAGCAGCTGATTGAGCAAAGAGGAGATTAAAAAAAAATATATATTTGTTTCCCATTGCATTAGCATTTTAGAGGGGGTTTCGGAGGGGTGACTGGGTGCATTCAGCCCTCCTCTTCACAATGCGAGCTGCAGAGATGCAAAGTGGCTGGCGCGTAGCGCAGGCCGGGGAGGAGTGGGTGAGTGAAGCGAGCCTAGTCTAGGATTAAAAAGATGTCATCGATCTTTTTATAAAAACACTTTTGTTTTTTCTTGGTTAAAGCAAGCTGGACCCTATCACTGAAGAACTGGGCCAAACTGAAAACCGATCCTTGGTTGCCCGTCTATTACCAAGGACACATCCACACACTGATTGATTGGCAGCTTTAAACTGATCCAATTACTCATCTGCAGAATGTGGAAGTAAGCCTGAGTACCTATAGAAAATGAAAACACGGACACAAGGGGATGATGTCAGGTCCACAGATACAATTACTTACTCCTCTGCCCCCGTGGCTGGACGCCACTAATTGCAACCCAGTAAAAGATGACATAAAGAAGGAAGAATTCAGTCTCTAAAAAGATCAATTGCAAGTGGAAAGTTTGAACGCAGCACTGTGACTGGACCTGAAATTGAATCAGGATTTGTTTTGGAGCATTGCCCTTATAAGGAAGGAGCTCCTTGCCTCACAGACCTATGGAATGTAAAAGCCTGAATAAAAACTTGTTGGTGCGTGTGAATAATGGGGGGGGGTTATGATTCACTTGCTATGTAACGGCCTCTGCATTTCAATACAAGATGGGAGGAGCGCAAAGTGGGCCATATAAGGGGAAATTAGAGCAGGCTTGAAAGATACGAGGGAAGCACACGGAAAAAAATACTGAGACCCATTTCCATAAAGCAAGCAAGACAGCCACAAAACAGGTAAGTTGGTGTTCTCTCCCTTAACTATGAAAGTCAGCTTTAGGGGCACCGCTATCCCACTCCAGCTTACACTTTTTATGACTAGGGCGCCACACAGAGAAGGGACGAAAGCAGCAGCAACTTCAATATATATATATATATATATGTATGTATAATACAGTTTATCGTAATGAAAATAAGTTGAACTTTCTAAGTGACCTGCTGGCCCCTTCGCTGCAGTGGACAATAAGCTTTGTGTAATTTACTTTACTTATATTACTTCAACTGAACATTGGGACTGTTGTTCTCGGTTCCTCACATACAAATCAGCTAACACTGTGTGTCATAACAGCCAATACTGCATACGTTTCACTACAATCGTACAACAAACACGACTAAACACGGCCATGAAGAAAGGCTGCTGTCTTTAGGTAAGGTCTAAAAGTCTCACGTGTGACAACTTGGGACTCAGAACTCGTCCAAAACAGTCCAAAATCAATGTACACTGGCAAAGTTACTGAAAAAGGTACTCACCCGCTTTTAAGTGACTGCTAAAACGCCGAGACTACAATCGACTGAGTACGGGACTGGCAGGCACGCGCTGCAGGCGGTCCAGAGGGGGTTACCAAGAAGAGCAGCGCGTTCTGAGTTGCGGCACTTCAGCCAAATAACCACCCTCCCCAGGTTTGGGAGACCGAGGGAGGCAGCTTACCTGAGCTAACCTAAACATCAACTTGGTGTCTCACTAAACACTCATTCGGGCAAGTGACGCAGATGAGGGGTTCACCTGAATTATAATTAGGGCGCGAATGGTCGAAAAATTCGTTCGAGAAAATTCCACGAGGGCGTAACGCGCGTTAAGCGGTGCACTTTTGAGTTTTCTAGACAAGCTGCTTCATTGTATTACATTTCCGATCTGGGATGGACACAAGATTTAAAATCTATTATATTTAATTAATAGTTAATGTAGCGATCGACTTCAGAAAAGGCGGCTTTGTTTTCTTTACCTTAATGCTGTTCATATCTAACGTGATCAACCAAATGTCATTGCTGGCGAACACAACGGGTTTACCCATCACAAGCTGAGCTACAGCAGTACTGACACATGTATTCATTTCCAACATACTGCATTGAAAGGATGGCCCAGTGGTGCAGCAGATAGTGTTGGCTTTTTACAATACTGGAGGGGGGGTGATTCAAGCGCTCACCCTTTATTTTTGCTAGTATTGCGTTCTGCAGTCCAAACACTTTTTATTAGGTTAATGCTTTAATTTTTAAACAGATCTGTTTCTAGGCACATAGCCTATCACTGCAGTACAACTGGAATGGAATACCAGCCACTACTCTGGGCTGAGGTAACATTCATTCTGAGTTGTGATAGCCATACAACTAAATAACAACGACAATAATAATAATAAAACCCACACAGACACAATGAGAATGTACAGGCTTGACCAAGTCCAAAATTGGATCCAGTCTCCAGGACTTAGTAGGAAGTAACTTTGAACACTACGCCAATACAGTTTGTCAGTTATTCTTTTTGACTTCAGTTGTGTCCATTGGTGACCTCTGTTGCTGGTGGTACTCTGTGAACCTGTATAAGCTATGTGGAAAAAGTTAAATAAAGCAATTAAGCACATCTAACATTTTAGAATAGTGCCATTTCAGTATTTTTTTTTTTGGCGTTTGCTGCATCTTGTAAGATTGTCTTAGGCATCCACCAGCCTGTATCCACCCATCCCATCTGTAGATTAATACTTACGAAGTAGGTATTAACAAGAACATATCAGCATGGTGTGACTCTAGAGATCTCCTTTCAAAGAAAATGGCTTAAACTGTCTTTTAATGTTTTTCTGCAGCAATGGCACTCCACACTTCACCTCTGTCCTGGCTCCTTTATTCCATGACCTTTGTGGCACTGATGGGCAAGAACACAGCAAACCCCTTGGCACCACCAAATGCCACCACGGCCAGTACCACACGTTTGGGAAGGATTATCTTTGATGACAAGTTTGACTTTGATTATGAGACAGAAAGTGCCCCTGTCTCTACCGCACCACCCCGTGCTGGAACGACTCCACCGTGTGATTATGACAGGTGTCGGGATGGACAGGTGCCATGTGAAGAGCTAAGAAAGATTCAAAGCTGTTTGTGTCCAGGTATTTCAGGACCCAATGTGGTCCCAGAGTTTCCTCGGATCCTTGAGATTACCCAGCAGGGGTCGACTGTCAACGTCCACTGGTGTGCTCCACCATCTACTGTAGAAAAGTATCAAGTTGTATACAGCAGACAGGGTAAAGGCATGAACACCTCTGTACCCTTGGAGCGGGGTAGCCAGTCAAGAAATGCACAGCTGGAAGGCCTGAGTGATGGTGTCTCTTATGTAGTGTGTGTTCAAGCTATAAACCGGGCTGGGTCAAGCCCTTTCAGGGAAAATTCCAACGCCTGTGCTGTTTATAAGTCCACATCAGAAATGAAAAAGTACTTGTATCCTGGACTAATTGGGGGTGTTCTGTTGCTACTGTTTTTTATTGTGATTGGTGTCATTTTGATCTGGCGCCACCACACTAACCGGAAACGCCCGACAGATGTTACTGGACTGACCAATCCTTCTTTCAGCAGGGGCAGTCGGGATGAAACAGAATAGGGCTCTGTATCAGAGAGACATCTTGCATACAGTTTTGGGGGCCACTCCAATTTAGTTACTAAGGCAGTAAAAATGCCAGGCAGAAAAAGGTTGATTTCTTTCATATGCTAAGCATAAGAAAAGTAAATGAACTGGCAGGCCCTTAAAGAGCCCATATTGAAAGTACAAATGCAAAACAATAAAGAGCAGCACTGTGAACAAGGGTACACATGAGGGTGTAACATGCACTGAGGGTACACCGTGCTGTTGGGCATCGAGCAGCTAGCGCCAACACGTCGGATCACTGGAACTTCTAAATGTCTTAATGAACTCATCGGATATTTATTTATTTGATTGTAGTGTCTTTGTGTATGTCTGTGTTTAACATATTGCACTTCATGATTGGTTCTAAGATGTACATTTGTAAAATAAAGCTTTATATTATTTTCAGTACAGCATTGTGTAAAGCAGATTATGTTGGATACGGGATTACTTATTTGTAATTGAAAAATCTTTATTTGGTTTACTACTGTATGTGTTTATCCACCCATCCATCCATTTTCCATCCCACTGAATCCAAACATAGGGTCATCTGAAGCCAATCCCAGCCAACACTGGGCAGGAACCAATCCTGGGCAGTGTGCCAGCCCACCACAGGACACACACAAACACACACTAGGGTCAATTTAGAATCGCCAGTCCACCTAACCTGCATGTCTTTGGACTGTGGGAGGAAACCGGAGCGCCCGGAGGAAACCCATGCAGACACGGGGAGAACATGCAAACTCCACACAGGGAGAACCCGGGTCTCCTAACTGCGAGGCAGCAGCGCTACCACTACACCACCATGCCATCCACATGTTTTTATTATTTTTTTTAATTTTTTTCCAGGAAGTGACTTTTACTTTAATAAAACCAGAGCTTACAAAGGTAAATTATCTAAGCTGTTTACTTCTAAATGACTTTTAATAATATAGACAATAGGAGAAAGTTCCATCCATCCACTAAACTCTTGTTAAATCAGATTAGTCATGGAAGTATGGATCCAATCCTAGTAGCACTGGGCACGAGTCAGGAAACAGCCCTAGAAGGGATACCAGTCCATTACTTGGCACACTGATATTCATTCATACATGACTGATCTAGAATTTCCAATTTGCCTAAAGTATTATTTGAAATGAGGGAGGAAAAGTCAATACCTGGATAAATATCTGTACAGGCATGGGGGGAACATGCATATACCATTCAGGCAGTTAGTGTGCTGCAGCATAAGGACCCTTTCTTCTGTAACTGTAAGGCAGCAGTGCTAACCACTGTGCCACCATACCATAATAAATATCCACCCATGCACTTTCCATTATGGTTAATTCTATTATAAAGCTACTGGGTCCAGGATAAACAGTATCCAATTTTTCCTTTCATTAAAGTTTTATTCTTCCCCTTTGCTGTCATTATTCAATTGTTTTCTTTTATCTGTCCTCTTCACTGGTGCACTGTGCATATATATATATATATATATATATATATATATATATATATATATATAATACAGAGGGTTGGGCAAAAGTAGGTGTAAAGTTGCTCGTATAGAAAACTTCACAATACTTCTTCTCTCACCACTACACTGGCCTCCTCCAGTTGAGTGCTGCCTTCCTTCCTCCCAACTCTGAGGCACCTGGATAAGGGAGTGCAGTCCCATTTATTGAGGACCCAGGAGTACTGCCGGTACTAGGGCTGCTGCCCATTGGAAGTACTTCCAGGTGATATGGAAGTCCAATATTGCAGTGTTCAGCTCTCCCTGCAGCGCCTACTTGCAGCACTCACTGACCCCAGAGAGCTGTGCTACAGGACTACAATTCCCTGCATTCCCTGCTGTTTCCTAAATGGGTGCCAATATGAAGGGCTGCTGCCATCTAATGCTGGGGTGGGGGATAAACACCACTTGGAGACAATACTTCCCTGTCCTTTTCTTCTTTTCTCCTGTACAGGGTAGGTACTGGAACCATGTGTAACAACAACAACAACAACATTTATTTATATAGCACATTTTCATACAAACAGTAGCTCAAAGTGCTTTACATATTAAAGAATAGAAAAATGAAAGACACAATTATAAAACAAAATAAATCAACATTAACATCGAATAAGAGTAAGGTTCAATGGCCAGGGGGGACAGAAAAAACAAAAAAAAACTCCAGACGGCTGGAGAAAAAAATAAAAATAAAATCTGTAGTCATGATGCCTGTCCATTTACACAGGGCCTTTTGTCAGAAATGTTCTCTATCCGTCCATCCAGTTTGGGAGTCTCTGTTGGGTCTGGCACCTTCCTCGCTCTTGGCCGGGATGCCAGTCCATACTGTATGCCACCTACTATATATACAGTGTATCCGGAAAGTATTCACAGCGCATCACTTTTTCCACATTTTGTTATGTTACAGCCTTATTCTAAAATGGATTGAATTCATTTTTTTTCCTCAGAATTCTACACACAACATCCCATAACAACAACATGAAAAAAGTTTACTTGAGATTTTTGCAAATTTATTAAAAATAAAAAAAATTGAGAAAGCACTTGCACATAAGTATTCACAACCTTTGCCATGAAGCTTTTCTTTTGAGCTCAGGTGCATCCTGTTTCCCCTGATCATCCTTGAGATGTTTCTGCAGCTTAATTGGAGTCCACCTGTGGTAAATTCAGTTGATTGGACAGGATTTGGAAAGGCACACACCTGTCTATATAAGGTCCCACAGTTGACAGTTCATGTCAGAGCACAAACCAAGCATGAAGTCAAAGGAGCTGTCTGTAGATCTCTGAGACAGGATTGTCTCGAGGCAAAAATCTGGGGAATGTTACAGAAAAATTTCTGCTGCTTTGAAGGTCCCAAAGAGCACAGTGGTCTCCATCATCCGTAAGTGGAAGGAGTTCGAAACCACCAGGAATAGAGCTTCCTAGAGCTGGCCGGCCATCTAAACTGAGCGATCGGGAGAGAAGGGCCTTAGTCAGGGAGGTGACCAAGAACCCGATGGTCACTATGTCAGAGCTCCAGAGGTCCTTTGTGGAGAGAGGAGAACCTTCTAGAAGGACAGCCATCTCTGCAGCAATCCACCAATCAGGCCTGTATGGTAGAGTGGCCAGACGGAAGCCACTCCTTAGTAAAAGGCACATGGCAGCCCGCCTGGAGTTTGCCAAAAGGCACCTGAAGGACTCTCAGACCACGAAAAACAAAGTTCTCTGGTCTGATGAGACAAAGATTGAACTCTTGGTGTGAATGCCAAGCGTCACATTTGGAGGAAACCAGGCACCGCTCATCACCAGGCCAATACCATCCCTACAGTGAAGCATGGTGGTGGCAGCATCATGCTGTGGGAATGTTATTCAGCGGCAGGAACTGGGAGACAAGTCAGGATAAAGGGAAAGATGACTGCAGCAATGTACAGAGACATCCTGGATGAAAACCTGCTCCAGAGAGCTCTTGACCTCAGACTGGGGCAACAGTTCATCTTTCAGCAGGACAACAACCCTAAGCACACAGCCAAGATATCAAAGGAGTGGCTTCAGGGCAACTCTGTGAATATTCTTGAGTGGCCCAGCCAGAGCCCAGACTTGAATCCGATTGAACATCTCTGGAGAGATCTTAAAATGGCTGTGCACCAACGCTTCCCATCCAACCTGATGGAGCTTGAGAAGTGCTGCAAAGAGGAATGGGCGAAACTGGCCAAGGATAGGTGTGCCAAGCTTGTGGCATCATATTCAAAAAGACTTGAGGCTGTAATTGCTGCCAAAGGTGCATCGACAAAGTATTGAATAAAGGCTGTGAATACTTATGTACATGTGATTTCTCAGTTTTTTTATTTTTAATAAAGTTGCAAAAACCTTAAGTAAACTTTTTTCACGTTGTCAATATGGAGTGTTGTGTGTAGAATTCTGAGGAAAGAAATGAATTTAATCCATTTTGGAATAAGGCTTTAACATAAAAAAATGTGGAAAAAGTGATGCGCTGTGAATACTTTCCGGATGTACTGTATATAGTAACAAAAGGCGCTATTTAGGCGCCTTACCCGACACAGACTGGACACGGAGGCACATATAAAATAAAAAGACTTTTATTTTCTTCAGCTGGAGGGCACATCTTCCCTGTGTCCCCAGCCACAACACTGTCCCAAAACACAAATGAAACACCCCAAATCACTCCTGTCTCAATTTCTTTTTCTCTTCCACCACCATTCCTCCACAAGCTTTGTCCTCCTTCTACCCGACTCTGGCCACTGAGTGGTGGTTGCTGGCTCCTTTTATAGGGCAATTGGAAGGGCTCCAGGTGTTTGATTGCCAACCTTCAGCCGCACTTCAGGGTGTGACGAATATGCTACCCAGACGGGCTCAGGAGTCCTGCTGCAGCACCCCGTGGTGGTGCCTGTGGAAGCCAACAGGGCTACACAAAACTTCAACCCCAATGAAGCCCTGGGGGAGTCCAAGGCAAGCTGCAGGGAGGCTGCCATCTAGCGTCCAGGGGGAGATACTGGGTTTCCCATTGTTGCTCCCCCGGAAGATATGCTGCAGGGGCGTCCCATCCGGGCATGGGCCCTGGCTGCCTGCCATGATATATATATATATATATATATATATATATATATATATATATATATATATATATATATATATATATATATATATACTGTACATGTGTATACAGCCACAAGCGTTACCTGGTAGGTAATCACCCATACAATCAGATTGTGATTCAGACTACGAATGCCATGAATTTAACTACCCCAGTCTACATGCTGTCAAATAAACAAACCACACGCCGTGGCGCAACATAAAGAGGCTTCACCGCTGACGTCCAAGGTTCGATCCCCGAGTGGGGGGTGCAGTGAGTGTGTATGCCTGATGAGCCCTGAATTAGAGCAAAACACATGTCGCGTATTCTTTGCATTATTTGACAGTAAACTATTCAACCATTCTATAATCTGCTTCTTACAACTGAAGAGGGCACCGTGGCGGATGTTTGCCAACTTACAGACCAACCACATGCATAACCACCCATACAATCAGATTGTGATTCAGACTACGAATGCCATGAACTGTATATATATACACAGCCTAGCATGTATGTGTATAGGGCTACTTCAGCGAAATGACATGGCCTTAGTAAAAAAGTGTCACCAACAGGGTATAGCATAGAGGCATAGAGTCCCTGAAAAAGTCCTGATCATTTAGCTTTTATCAATATAATGAAATTGTCAGCCCGTCTGATCCAATTCAGGGTCACAGGGAAGACTGAATTCATAAAGGTAGTGCTGCAGGCAAATCAGGCTCTGGATAAGGCACCAGCACATCACTGGAGCTATTCATACACACACCTACAGGGTCAATTTGGAATCAATAATCAACCTAATCAGAACACTTTTGGGTATTCAAATCAAGGACACTGGATCCACGAGGTAGTAGTGCTACCCACTGAACTGCATTCTGCACAGGGAATGTTACCATTGACCCACTGGATGGGATACCAAACCCATGCAGTTTGTATCAATCCCTCATTATCATTCATTTCATTTATACTTGGCTAAATGAAGTATTACTTTTTCCACTAGATGCAAGTTTTTGCAAATTCTATATAAAATGATTAATTACTAATAATTTTAAAGGTACTTTAATTTCAGTCTTTTTGACACTTAACAATCAAATTAAAGAAACATAACTCCTGGATGCACGATGTATACATTCAATCCCCGACTTTTTGCCCTCAGACTTTGATTGATATTTTATTTTAGTGTTAAAAGCAACTAATAATAATGTGGTTGTGGACAAAATATATATGAGGTGATGTATATTAGAGAAGAGCTTTTTAAGCTACATTTAAGGTATGTTAGGACCACAAATAATGAGTTAATTGCTCCTGCTCACTTCCATGTCAGCCACATGAAGCTAGCCATGAGAGAAGTTGCTCAAGTGTAAGTCAAACTCTAAAATTCTCAAAGTCTCATCTTATTAAAAATACTGACAGGGAACTTGTGCATTGGAATTGCAGGGCATGAATATAAATTCTCCTGTTAAAAATAATGCAAGATAAATGTTATTTGTAATGCAGACCAAGACATGGTTGGACCTATTATTATGGTATTTTGCACCGTTTTGTAGAAGGGATGTCAATGTTAACATGTTTTGGTAGAAATGCCAAACTAATAAATAGTGGACAGTGCTCTAGAAGCTGTTATTTCAAGAATAATGTTTGGCATCAGGGAGCTGTTTTAGCCTTCACACTGCCTCCTGCTTTTGGTTATCTGGTATTTACAAGATCTACCACTTACATTATTGACAGGGGTCCAATATTGCTGGGACCCACCATCCTACTGGGGAAGCTCTTCAGGAATAGCCTCAGCAGACTGAAGCAGGAACCTGGATGTAGACCCATCAAGAGGTTAGAAGCACCTTCCAAATGCCAATCAGGTGGACTTTGGAGTGAGACGTTGAGTCAGGGCAAGGGCTCACCTTGCAGGAAGAAAGAAAAGCCAGTGGTATCAGAAGGAAAGGGTAAGGGAAGTGAGAACAGTCATTGCTGGTAATTAAGTGGTGGAAAAGTGGATCAGCTGCCCCAGGGGTCATTCAGGGCCCATTGGTACAGAGTACAGTAAATTTCTTACTTGAATGTCCAGCTAACATGTAACACAGCAACACTTTCTGGTGCTTTAATAAACAGAAATAACACATCAGCTTAAATGATTTAATTGACTTACTTCCGTGACCAAAGGGACCCTCAAGTACCAATGTGAACAGACAAAGTGTCACCAGCAGATAGCAAGTCTTGCTGCCTTATATTATATGATATGGTAAGTCCTAAAGGAGGACAGGGTTTATTATTTTGTTCATTCTTGTGTCACATGTATCCATTCTGTTTTATTTATCCTTGTATGATAATTTTTTGTTAATAAAAAAGTTTTTTTTATTTGGGTAGGTGTTGAATTTTGGTTAAAGTTTGATTTGATTACATGGATTGTTATTTGCTTTTAATCAATACAATACAATAAAATAAAACAAACGTTTTAACTTTTACATGGACTTGTTTTTCTGGATTTGGTATTGGCTCCCAAGCACCCTGCAAGGTGTACATTAGATTCCCCATACAGTGGCAAAAATAAACAAAAATAAAGTTATAGAAAACAAAACATTCTGTCACCATTTGAAATGTAAAGGGTCTCAAGTTTCAGCAACAGACAACTCTCTCACAAGTTTTCATAGATAACGTGCATTAAAAAAGGTTCATAGACTGTGTAGTTAGGGTTAAAATCAATAGGATGGCAGTAAGCTATGAGTTATGGTGACTAAAAGCAAGATGTGTGTAGCATAAACACTTTTTATTACCTTATTTAAATGTTTTTACAAACATTAATCCAGGAAATAATATAGGTTGTCATCAAGGTGAGATATGTGGTCTTTCCATGGGATTAATTACAGGTCCCAGACTTCTTGGGGACCAACTAAATCAAAATTATGGAGGGTCCCTAAAAAAGCTGCTTAATTCCTGTTATAGTTTTATAAATCACTCACTGCTCATCAAATATTGCTGTTATGATTCTGACACCAAAATAACAAAAACAGAGAAAAGACACACAAAAACAAGCCAAAACAGTGACTGGCTTTCCCAAAATAGGTCTCACCTGAAGACAAGCCTGACTCCAGGCAAATGGGAGGCTTTAGACCTGACTAAGCCGCAGAATGAAGAATAGGCTTTTAAAGGTCAAAAATCACAAGAAATGTTGCAAAATATAGTTCAAGGCTCAGAAAAGGGAGGATGACTATAAACTCCTGGCTTGTGGAGGAAAGGGCAAACAAAGAGTCTTTATAAAAGAGGATATTTACTCAAAAAAAAAAATAAATACAAAAAAAGACCAAAAAGGAGTTACCTGGAAGGCATTCTCACAGAGAACAAATCCCAAAGACCCCATCCAATAACAGAATCTAATAAACAGAAACAAAACATTATCAAAACCAGTAAATTCAATTAACAAGGCAATTCTTTATAATTGAAGAACTCACTCAATTAACCTCCAGGAACTTGTTTCTTAGCCTGCTTTTAATGGGATGGGAGTGATCCCTAGTAGTGGTTCAAGGAGAAGTCCTGCCCCTAGAGATTCCAACCACAAAATACGAAAAACATAGTAGAATATGATTAACTATATAGAAAAAAATAATTCTGACAGGGAAAACATAATTAGACAAATAATACAAATAAATGACAATATTAACAGAAACGATTGTAATGAACGAATCAAAAATGAGCAAAAACGACATGAAAAAGAAATTTCTACATAAACAAGGAGAGGAAGTCTGTCTAAAACATAACATCTGCAGCAGAAATCAGAAAGTTCTTCAGAGGCTGGACAGGAAGGCAGCTGTCTGTGAGCACTTTAAAGACTGGACTGGGCTAGAAGCATGAGTGGCTGTAGCACATTTGGAAAGGGAAGATAGTCCAGTCTTTAAATCAAGAGAATTCAAAAATGATGGCAGAGACTTTCAAACAAATCTGAGCCCCTGTTTGAGTGGTCACCACAGTAACGATAAAGAGTATAATGGTGAATACTAATACTTGTTATGTTTCACCCAGGGTTCCTCACCTGGCTGCTTTTCAAATTCCTTTTTAATGTTCTTTTTTGTCCATGTTTGATTAATGTATTGAGTTAATATTGTTATGTTAATTATTTGCATCATTCTGTTTTTTATTAGCTTGTGAATTGTATTATTTTTGTATATCGATACTGTTTGGGGGCCGGACTATAATTTGAAAAAAAAAACATGAATGACTTTCCATGCACACTACACATATTTTATTTGTAGTGCAAAAAACAAGAAAGAACAATACTATATTTAAAATGAAGAACAATTTTAACCAACATAAACTTTCCAGTATTTCAATAAAAAGTGTGGGCCTGCTTTTGGCTGATGAGATAGTCAATGTTCGGTTCCATGTTTGTCACTGCCAGTCGTAACAAGTGATGCAAGTGTGCATCATTTAGACTGGATCTAGTTGGAGATTTCAGATGTTTCATTCGGGAAGAAGTCTGTTCACAGATATAGGTACTGCCAAAGATGGTTGCCATTTTAAGTGCATGGTTCCTGAGATTAAAATATGTCTCAGAGGGGAGAGATGCATAGAAATTTGGAAGGCTGCTTGATTTGAATGCGTCTTTCAGAGAATCATAATTCTGTAGTTCAGCCAGTTCCATTGGGTAAATCGGATCAACAATTTCAATGTCAACAGAAAATGAGTTCTGGAAAAGTTGTATGTCCTATTCATGGAGATGAAGCTCTTTGAATCTCATTTGAAACTCCCTTTGCAACATTTCCAGTGAATCCACACATTTTTTTGTTTGGGAATGCAACTGCTGGTTTCTCAGCCAACAGCTTTGAGCAATGGGGAGATGGCAGAAGTTTTCCTCCTTCACTTGTTTAATGAGGAGGTCCAATTTTACTTCAAATGTTTTCACATGTGAATACATATCACAAATGAGCTTCCCCTTTCCTTGAAGTTGCACATTGAAACTGTTGAGTAGCTCTGTTACATCTGTCAGAAAGGCAAGGTGCCATTTCTATTCTGTACCTTTAAGCTCTGGTACTTCTTTGTTTTTTAGATAGATAGATAGATAGATAGATAGACAGATAGATAGATAGATAGATAGATAGATACTTATTAATTCCAAGGGGAAATTCACATACTCCAGCAGCAGCATACGGATAAAGAACAATATTAAATTAATGAGTGATAACAATGAAGGTATAACATACAGACAATAATTTTGTATAATATTAACGTTTACCCCTCCGGGTGAAATTGAAGAGTCGCATAGTGTGGGGGAGGAACGATCTCCTCAGTCTGTCAGTGGAGCAGGACAGTAACAGCAGTCTGTAGCTGAAGCTGCTCCTCTGTCTGGAGATGATCCTGTTCAATGGATGCAGTGGATTTTCCATTATTGACAGGAGCCTGCTCAGCGCCCGTCGCTCTGCCACAGATGTCAAACTGTCCAGCTCTTTGCCTACAATAGAGCCTGCCTTCCTCACCAGTTTGTCCAGGTGTGAGGTGTCCTTCTTTTATGCTGCCTCCCCAGCACACCACCACATAGAAGAGGGCACTTGCCACAACCTTTTTGAAAGCAGAAAAACAGAAACCTGTGGAAGTAAGTAATAAAAACGTTTCAAAACTCTCCCTTGACTCAGCCAACGGACTTCTGTGTGGTACAGAATATCTTCATAGTCATCATTTAACTCAGACAGAAATTCCTGAAACTGTCTGTGGTTTAGTGCATGAGCCTTAATGAAGGTAACACAGGACACCACAACTTTCATGACAGAGTCCCACTTCAGTGATTTACAACATAGCGCCTGTTGGTGGATGAGGCAGTATATGGCTATTGGATGTGAATGGTTGTGTTTGTCCATCTCTTGATTAATCCGTGCATCCACTCCTTTCATTTTTACCCTATCATGCTAGGAGCACTATCCGTTGTCACACTGGCTAATTTAGCCCAGTTCAGCTCCAAATCATTCAGAGTTTGGCGAACCTTTTCATAGATATCCTGTCCTGTTGTTGTTCCTTTGATGCTTTGTAGTGCAGCAAGTTCCTCTGTGACTTCGAAATGATCACATATGTCAAACGAATGAAAATTAGAAGTTGTGCAGAATCACAAACATCATTTTTTTCATTGAGTGCCAACGAAAAATAGGAAATTTTTTTGAGGAGTTTTGCAAAAGCTGATACAAATTGTCCCCCATTTCTTCAATCCTTCGTGTAATTGTAGGTCCTGAAAGACTCACTGTACTAAATAAATCAGCCTTCTCTGGACAAATCTCTTTGGCAACAGAAAGAAGGCATTCTTTAACAAATTATCCTTCTACGAATGGTCTGTCAGTGCGAGCTATTTGCTTGGCAACTTGAAAACTTGCTTGCAGTGATGAAATATTTAGCTGCTTCTGCTTCACAAAAGCATTTTGCTGAGTTGTCAGTCCATTTTTCAGTTTAATATTTTGTCTTTTCTCACTTGTCCGATCAAACAATCATATTTGTCTTTATGTTGAATTTCATAGTGTTGATGCAAATTGTATTCCTGGAACACAACCACTGACTCCTGGCACACCAGACAAACAGTTCTCTCCTTGCACTGTGTGATGAAGTAATCGTATGTCCACTGTTCTTTGAATATCCTGTGTCCAAAAGGATGCACAATGGCTATTACTTTTTTGGGGTGGATGTGTCCTCGCCCCTGGTTACTACCTGTTTGCCTCAGTGTGGTGAAGGTGGCTCGGCTTGGCGCGTCCTCAGCTCCAGTGCATCACGTCACCGCATGCTAATGACGCTGGATGCAGCGGCTCCCACGGCCGCAGTGGGGGCCAGGTAAATGACCTTGGGGGGGCCGTATCCAGCCTGTGGACGGTAGTTTGAGGACCCCTGCTCTAGTTTATGACAATACTATGATACCAACAGTCTTCAAAATGGGAACAGAGTGATGCTAGCTGTATCTTGTTTCGAGTTTGTGTTTTTTGTTTTAAAATCATTTCCCATGGCCCATTAAAACAAGAAAGTGAAGTCATTAGTCTCATTAGGTTCTTAAAGTATGCTGTTGCTGTTTATTGTTGCTCATTAATTAAGCCTATTATTGGAATGAACCTGTGGCAGTGCTGCCAAGAGGATTTCAATTCCCAATAAACAGCAGGAGATAGCAGGGCCCAAGAGGAGAATGTCTTGATTGTCATGTAATTTAAAATGAGTCAGCATTCAGAAGGAACTGAACAGAGTGGAGCTGTAACAGGTTTTTACGTACAGCATCTAAGTATGTGTTTCTAAATCAGCTTTTCTGCATGATTCAGCTCAAACGTACAAGGTGGCATGGCTTTAGCTGCTTATCTGTGTATGTGATTTGTCAACTTAAGATAGGCATATAGTAAGTCATAGCATTCGCTACAGTTATTTAATTGTATATTCTATAGTACCTGAGTACGAGGGTGGCACGGTGGCACAGTGGTAGCACTGCTGCCTCACAGTTAGGAGACCTGGGTTCACTTCCCGGGTCCTCCCTGCGTGGAGTTTGCATGTTCTCCCTGTGTCTGCGTGGGTTTCCTCCCACAGTCCAAAGACGTGCAGGTTAGGTGCATTGGTGATTCTAAATTGTCCCTAGTGTGTGCTTGGTGTGTGTGTGCCCTGCAGTGGGCTGGTGCCCTGCCTGGGATTTGATCCTGCCTTGCACCCTGGGATTGGCTCCAGCAGACCCCCGTGACCCTGTGTTAGGATATAGTGGGTTGGATAATGACTGACTGACCTGAGTAGGAGTTCAACATACAGCCAACACTAGAGCTCTGATGGGACTAATTAATTATTACCATAGGGTATTTCCCAAATGAATTACTACATATACTTTTTAAGGTTTTAACTATGACGAACCTAGATCATTCTGAAGTAATTTGACTAAAAACTGTTTCAAATAAAAGAATATCAATTCTGACCTATTTGCTTCACTGCACTCTGTTTTGTTTAGATATTTAAGTTTCCAACAATTTCCTGTACAGCTTAAAAAGAGATCATGCTTCAGTATTTCATTTAGCATTTGACATTAAACAAAATACTGTGATGTCTGATAGCACGTCCTTTCAGTTGAACAATGAGAGAAGACTTATCTAGCAATGGATTCAAATTAAGTGACTTTTGAAGTGCAGAAGCAAGATTAGGATTAATTAGGATTAATTCACCATTGATCATGCAAACCTAAATGAGAACTACACAGGGAGTATCCACAGATGACCAGTTGCTGTTGTTAAGTGCTATTGAGTCAGTTCCAACTCGTAGTGACCCTGTGTGCAACAGAGCAAAACATTGTCCAATCCTGAGCCATCCTTGCCATTTCTTCAACGTTTGAACCCATTGTTCCAGCCACTGTGTCAATCCACCTTGTGCAGGTCGTTCCTCTGTTCCACTTTCCTTTTACTTTACCAAACATGATGTCCTTTTCCAGAGATTGCTCCATCCTGACAATTTGTCTAAAGAATGTGAGCTGTAGTTTCGCCATCCTTGCCTCTAATGAGTATTCTGGTTAAACTTCCTCCAACACAGATCTCTTTGTTCTTTTGGCATTCCATAGTATGTTCAACATTCTTCGCCAGCACCATAACTCCATCCATCCATTATCCAACCCACTATATCCTAACTACAGAGTCACGGGGGTCTGCTGGAGCCAATCCCAATCAACACAGGGAGCAAGGCAGGAAACAAACCCCGGGCAGGGCGCCAGCCCACCACATGGCACACACACACACACACACACACATCAAGCACACACTAGGGACAATTTTGAATCGCCAATGCACCTAACCTGCATGTCTTTGGACTGTGGGAGGAAACCGGAGTACCCGAAAGAAACCCATGCAGACACGGGGAGAATATGTAAACTCCACACAGGGAGGACCCAGGAAGCAAACCCAGGTTTCCTTAATACAAGGCAGCAGCGCTACCACTGTGCCACCGTGCCGCCGCACCACAACTCGAAAGCATCAATTCTTTGTTGATCTTCCTAATTCATTATCCAGTTTTCACACCCAAACAAGGTGATTGAAAATACCATTGCTTGGATCTGACACACTTTAGTCCTTAAAGACACGTCTTCACTTCTTAACACTTTGGAGAGGTCATTCACATTTTCCCAGTTCAATACGTTGTCTGATTTCCTGACTGATGTTTCCAAGTAGATTGAAATCATTCAAAGCTTGACTCTGCTCTACGTCTATCATGATGTTGCATGCTGATCCAGTTGTGAGGATTTTTTGTCTTCTTTATGTTCACATGTAATCCATATTGCAGACTGTGGTCTCTGATCTTCATCAGATGACCAGAGAAAGATACGCATTAGTTGGATTCTGGCTAATTGGAAGTGAATATATGAGGGGAAATAGAATAAACAGAGCATCAAAATAATGGAAGTTTGTTTCTTGTTGGAATGGAGCAGAGCGGGGTAGCGCAAGGAGTGTACAAGAAGGAACACATGCTGGAAGAAACATGACCTGAGGGGAAGTGTGTGTTGCTGCCTCTTGAGGTCTTTGAAAACCATGAACTGCATCTACTGAAGACAGCTGGTGTCCACTGAGGCAGTAAACAACAATGCTTTTAATAAAGAGTCCTGTGCAGAGCATTTTCGCTAGCTAGATGTGCTTGTACTCCAGTCCTTCCCTACATCACACTGCAATAAATTACTTTATCTGTTTTAAGCCAAATACTTTTTAATGCATGTGTATGTACAGATGTATGCTAAATCTATATGTAATTGAGTAAATACAGCAAATACCACAGATCTGTAAGACCATTAAAAGCACAATTTATAATGATATTCTGATTAATGTTTATTATTTTTTATGCTTGCTACAGTAAGCATGCTGCACTCCTTGCTGATATAACCAGTTAAAAAGAGGCAGCTGGCTATCAGTCCCCTGACGTTTTGCAAGAAAATTTTCATTCTTTTCAAAATGGTTAGGATTTATAAAAGTTTGCATTTGAAAAGTATCAAAGCGCAAAACTGTCTGTAAGCATACTTTTCAAAGCATAATACTTAAACTGGAGGGCAGGCTACCTTTGGACAGGATTCAGCACTGAGCCTCTGCAATACCTTAGCAATGGCTGAGACCAATCTTGCTCCTAGTTTACACCACTGTATGGGCAGATCTGTTCCTAACGGAGAATGGCTACCCATGAGAGGTTTTAACACTATTAAGACCTGGATTAAGATCTTACAGAGCCTTGATAAGTATCTCAATCCCTCATCCGCTAAAACCTCCGAATCTCCAATGATTGCTAGCGTCAGCCAACATCAAAGGCAGTTTCTGTGAAATAATGTAAAACTTTACTTCAATCTAAATATATATGCATTTGTAGAGAAACAATGTATATCAAACACTAGAAGTTAAAATAGTAGAAAATATACAACCTAAATCATTCAAATCAAAGTCCAAACAGTAAGCTTCAGGCTAAATGGTTTGTTTGGCTTTTAGCTGCTGTAGTCTTTATCTTATTAAGCTAGCTGAGTTGTTCTGAACTGCACCGCTATTTTTCATTGTAGGCCAGTTGTGATGCTTTTGGACGCTGGGACACCACAGGTAGCTAACCTAACAGTGATGTCAAAAAATGTTTCCATGTTTCCTTTATAGAATATTTTGGTAGCAAATTATGTAAGAATAAGCAATAGTTGAAGCAGCCGAATTCAAACAACTGATCATTTCCAATGGTCTTGTTATTTGTCAGTGAAGCTACTTTTAGTTAAATACAATAAAATGTTGACTAAAAAAGTTTGAAGCACTTATTTCAAGTATATGCATAGTACTTAATTTGCCTAAGCTTAAAGCTTTTACAATATACCAGTTATAGTAGAAGTGTAATGTACCATGTTAGCCATTTATGGATGCAGTGAAGAAGGAGCCTGAGCTGAGCTGCCTTGAAAGCATGCATACTGTAATCTAGTCAGTCAGCCAATAAAAGGTGTCATTTTGCTTTAGGATACTAGTTAAAACACTATATTAGTGTTTGCTTTTACATTTGCAAATAAGCCAATATCCTGAAAACTTATTTGCATACACACCAGTATCCTCTTCTTCTTGAAAGGCATTTCTTCATTCCTATGAGTCCTGTCCATGTGCTTGCTTCTCCAAGCCTTTTGCCCAAACAAACACTAGCCTGTTAAACGTCTGTTTAAATCAGGGGTTCCCACAGGGGTAAATTTTCCCCCAGTGGGTGAATCTCACCTACTCAAGGGGTAAATTTGCTCAAAAAAACTGAAATTATAAAGAAAATTTAAAGTTAAGGATGACATGAAATTGCTCTTTTAACAATTGTGCCAAGAATATCTAAAATAGCAGGTGATAAGCAAGAACAAGCACCTCACCAACTGATGTGTTCTCATCGACTCAGTGTATTTTATTTTGGTATATTGTATTTTGGTATCTGCTCATCATTAATTGTGAATAAGTGAAATAGCATTATGTGCTATTATTATTGCTATTGTTATTTGAACTTAAAAATGTTGAAAATGGTATCTTAAAATGTCCCCTTTGTCGATCACTTTGTTATGGTAGGAGTAATGAAAAGTCAAGCAAAATTATAACTTTTATTGGCTAACTAAAAAGATTACAATATGCAAGCCTCGAGGCAACTCAGGCCCATTCTTCAGGTGAGATGTAGGAGTATAAACTCCAATAACTGAACAAAACAGTGTGGGGGTAAATTTACTTTTGAAAAGTTGCTGCAGTGTAAAGGGGCAAAAAAGTTTGGGAACCCCTGATTTAAATACACATGAGCAAAAATAAAGCTAGCATTGCTGTATTAGCTTTACAAAACAGTCTTATTCACAAAGTTTAATTCACTTTAAAACTGTGCTTTATCTACATAATCCAAATTTTCATACAAATTAAACATTATGAGTCTTATTATTTACCCAACAGTAAAAAGCACAACTTATTCACCCCCTCACTTTGATTACTTGCTGTGACATGGCTACACTTTTGATAGTTGAACAAGTACTTATGTTACAAGTAAACTGATATAATGTACTTTACAAACATTCACACATTAGAAAACATCCATCCATCCATTATCTAACCCACTATATCCTAACTATAGGGTCACGGGGGTCTGTTGGAGCCAATCCCAGCCAACACAGGGCACAAGGCAGGAAACAAACCCCAGGCAGGGTGCCAGCCCACCGCAGGGCACACACACACACACACTAGGGACAATTTAGAATCGCCAATGCACCTAACCAGCATGTCTTTGGACTGTGGGAGGAAACCCATGCAGACATGGGGAGAACATGCAAACTCCACGCAGGGAGGACCCAGGAAGCGAACTCAGGTCTCCTTACTGAGGGGCAGCAACACTACCCACTGCACCACCGTGCTGCCCCTAGAAAACATGTATTTAAATTTTAAATAATGACTTGCATTTTTTATGTTTGCTTTCTAATCACAGATCAGAGATCATGGAAGGTAGAGGTCTGGAACACACTGAGCAGCTTTGCACCAAATGAAACTTGCTTGGGAACAGTTCCAAGTTACATTATGATGTCTGAATACGAAACTTGTTAACTTAATGTGAACACATACTGAATATCAGCATAAGTGCTAGCTCCTTCACAGCTCAGGCTCCATAATGCTCTGTGAACTACTATAATGAATGACAAAGAAATGCCAAAAAAAGACGTTTCAGAATTGCCTGTCAACAGGAAGGATATTGCATTTGCCAGAGGGAGAAATGTGCTCTCTGTGGTAAAATGGAAACAGCAAGTTGGTAATCATTATTCACATCACAACAGACCGTGAGGTACGGCTTAAAGACTGAAGAGAATAAGAGGGGGACTTTTCAGCTCAATGTTAAAATTCTGAAAATAATTAATAAGATAAATGAATGGCCCCTGTTAATAGGAGTTCTGTGGATACATGGAAAAATTACTAAGTAGTATAGAAGAAGGTAGCACTCCACAGAACTTCAAATTTCAATACATTAATACTGTAAATATGTTAAACAAGTACAAATCATCATCTGTTTCAAAATAAATTGCCTGTTATTATCAAAACTGTGTTTATTAGAACATCAAAACAATCTAGACAAGAACAGACCATTTAATCCAACAATGCTCGCCAGTCCTAGCCACTGAATTCTTCTAAATTAACATCAAGTCTATGTGGTTACTACTACTCCTACCTCCCACAGTTATTAGAAGTCTATAACCAAGCAACTTAACAGGATTTCAGGAACATTTGTAATAAAGGAGAAATCAAGAATACATACAAACATGTTACTTTTTAAGTTTAATGGTAAATAAATATCTAGACAATGGAAAGCATCTTAGAAAATTATTCTATTATTCAGTAAAAATAATACATGTGAAAACAGTAAACAAAAATGCAACTTTCTTTTCTGAACATGCATTATTCACTGAATGTCACTTGAATTCTAAAATCAATATAAATTTTAATAAAAGCCAAAACTATGATCAAAACCTTGCCTTTGTTATTGTATTAGGTTTGTATGACTAACATTTCTCTAGTATAGTCTTCTTCTTTAAATTTCTTTAAATTGCATGGCCCCTTGTAATATTTATTTTAAGTGACAAATCTGGAGCAAGAATGGAGCCAAAGCTGGAGACTTCGGCACATTAATTCACACTGACACACTTTCTAATAACAGTATAATTTAATATGGCCAACTAGAATCATTGTGGGAGGAAGCTGGGGATCCTAGAAGAAATCTAAGTTTTATTAGCAGACTAGTGTATAAACAGTGTTGGTGCTCTGCCCACATAGATAAAGCAGTGAGAAATGGTTTGGAACAGAGCAGCAGCTGGAGAAAACCAATTATTTGATTGAAGGGCAAAGCAAGAGTCACAAAAGCCAGGAAATGTAAATAAATAACATGACAAGCCAGAAACATCACTCAAATTCAAAGCCAAAAATACACGTGCAGAAACCATTTAGCCCTCAAATAACTTATGAAAACTAACTTAATAACGCAAAATAATCTTTTTTGGGAATTCAAAATCTTGAATGCCAGAAGAAGCATGTTGCCAATTTATATATTTTTCATCACAAAACAGCACTAGAATACATTGCAAACCACAAAATGGCAACTGGTGTTAAAGTAATTCTACAAAATGGCAGCAGAAAAATAATAAGAAACGACAAAATTAATTTCAGATCACAAAATATACAGTCGTGACAAAATGAATATTCCCACACAACAACTGTTCACAGTTGTCAAAATAGATATTTTAGGTTAAGTATAGACAATATGTAGATTGTCTATAGTTCATGCTAATTTTGTCTTCCCCATGATTTATGATTTTTGCTATTAAAGAACTATTAATTTGGTGGCACTATCAATATCACTGACACCTCAGAACTCCAATGTCCTTGGTTCAAATAAAGGCCAAGTTGTAGTCTTATGTAGAGTTATTCTCATTTTCACATGTCCACTTATGATTTATCTAGCTACTCTGTTGTTTTTTTTCCTTTCCAGTTGTTGGAGATGTGTAAGTTAGGTTGATTGGCAGCCATAAATTAACCCATCAATGAATGTTTGCATGAATGTGTCCCGTGATGGACTCATAACCCACTAGGGCTTATGCGCAATACTATTGGTACTGACTCTGACCTCCCATTACCCTACATTAGGATAAAATAGATAGAGAATATGGGTGGATTGATAGACACATTGCTGAATAAGATATTACTCAAGGATTAAAACCTACACTGACCTCCAAAAAACATAGAAGTGGAGTTACTTTCTAGTTTCTTTCTTACATACAAGCATACCCTTAATCAAAGATCTAGAAAGGCAACTGAACACTCATCTTAATGTGCTGAACTAATACAAGTTTATTTACTTGGCCTGATAAATCCCAGCTAAGAGTTTCACAATAAAGGTGTGCAAAAGACAAGTTTATTCAAGCTTTAAGAATGAGTCAGCACAAACAACACAGCTGAGCTTGTTTGACAAATGAAGAAGGGAATGTGCCTGCTCCCACAGTGTGCACGATTTGGCTCACGTACTTTGAAACATACACACACACACACATACATTTTGGAAAGAACTTGATGTTCCTGGGAACAAAACTCTGAAAACAAAATCTCAGGGAACCACAAAGTTATAAACAGAAAGTCTTAGGCTAGCTCCTTTAGCAGACTGCTCCATAGTTAGTAAACATGCCATGCAGTCCTCATACAAACGGGATGTCCTGCTCCAATTAATTAACAAATTAAAAAGGGAAGATTAGAACATTGTAATGTATTAATAACAGAGATACATGCCTGGAACACTTATAGCATGACATTAAGAACCACTTCACTGAAAACTCCTCCAATATGAATAATTGGAATTCTGCTTTCCAAACTTACACCATCCACTGGATTTTTCACGCACTATATATAGCACAGAATTTTTATGGCTCTATACTCTTCTTGCAAAAGAGGACATTGTGGTCATATAGAAAGAGGGTAAAACCCTAATCAGCAAGTACATGGTTTAGAATAATTTAAATTCAAAGTTGAAGTATATAAAAGCAATGATCTAGTTCACATGAATATTGCAGATTTTCAAAAAAAAAGTCAACACTGCGTGATCAGAAAAGAGCTCAAAGTCTAAGAAACTCCCATTGCCCAAATAAAATATGAATGTGAAATTTTTGAATGTATGAACAGCACACATTGTATAGACCATGTATTCATTTTTATACCTAGGTAGAGTAAGTGTGCACACTAGGTAATTAAACAGCAGGACCACTTACCAAATTAACTGAGGCAGAAGATCAGGTATCCAATGTCGTAGCACTACAGAGATCCTCACCCATGTACTTTTGTGTGCTTGCCTGCTACTCTGATTGTTTTAAATTAGCCAAAACAATCAACTGCCTCTTTATGAGCCAGAGCTTACCACAGGCTCTTTGGAGCAGCTCATTATTTTATACTCTATTGTGTCTTCAACTGAATAAATACCTCCAGTATTGTCTAATGTGTGTGCAAGACGATAACGTCTTCCTAAAGACTTGAGACTAGATTAAATCAGTAAACATGCAAGGAGACAAATTTCAAAAACCTCCACATAGTTTTGGGGAAATCCAGAAGCTGGGCAGTTACATTAAGAGGATTAAATTTGCAAAAGGAATAAGCTTTCATGTGACATGGCTCATGTAGATCAGAGAGTGAAATCACTCCCAGCAGTCAAACTAGTGGAGACCATAATTAACTTGACTGGTCAAGTGATTTGCCATTCGCACCTCAGTTTTGGACTGATTTGGAGGAGGAACGGTGACATTCATGAAAAATGACCATTCCTATATATTTTTTGTAACAGATCAGCAACCCTGTTCCTCCAGGTGACAAGTTTAGTAGAGGGAAAGTGAGGTTGAGTCTTATAAGGACAAGAGCGTCATTCCTTGCTGGAACATAAACTACCAGTGATCTCCTATAGTTTGCATGTGTCGATTGGAGTTTGCGTCTTACATTTGGTGTGATTCATAGGTAGGGGACAATGATTGGAACAACTCACACTTTTATCCCAGCAGTACATTCACCTACAAGGAATAGCAGGGGCATGATAGTGGTAAAAAGGCCTTTGCATTCAACATGTGTATAAAATAACCTTTTATTCACATCTTTTCTATATATGAAATGTGAGGAATCAATTTCTGCTGTTATGTTCATATTTTGCTTTGAATACCAAAAATTTCACTTTTCATTAATAGTATCTTGGTTTCCTGTATTTATGTATCACTGTTTACAGGTCATATGTTTCCATGCATGTAGCGTAGTGGTAATGCTGCTGCCTTACAGTAAGGAGATCATGGGTTCATAGCCTGGGTCCTCCCAGCATGAAGAGCACTTTGAGTAGTGAGAAAAGTGCTATGAAAATGTAAAGAATTACAATTATTATTCCCATGAACAATCTAGATATGCAAAAAGTGTTACTTTATAAATATGACAAAGTTTACAATACACATATTCCATTGGTGGATAAAACATCTTGGTTGTCTTCCTTGGTGTCAGTTAGCTTAATTGCAAAGTAGACCCTAGTTGTAGCATTTGTTTTTGGTTTTCACTTTGTCTTTGACTAATGAGTTTTTGTCTTGTCCTTTTCTTTTTAGTAGCTCCAGTTTAGTTTTGATCAAGGTTCAGACCTTTAATTTGTTTGAAAATGTCTTCTTCCAGGTTATCATCTTGGGGTGACTCATGATTATTCAATATGTTAAGGATACATTAAAGTGCCCAGAGATTATTGTGAGCACTGAAATATACTGCTCACCCGTAATATCTAAGACTTCTTCCCAAAACATTAGTCTACTCTCTGCTTTGGAAATACATATGACAAACTGCTTTGTCACATTTGGGTGATTTATTAGTTCTCTTCTCCAACTGTCAGTTGGTACAGGCATTTACATGTATTAGTCTTGACATGTCTACAACTAATAGACAATTTATATAACAAGCTAGGCATGTAGTAAAGAAATTGCTTTTTCATAAGAATAACAAAAACAGACATAATGAAAAAGCAATTTGAAAAGATGTCAGCAAAATCCTCCATGAATATACTGTATGTGGCTGCTCCATTCTCAGTTTTTATTTCTGGACAAGCAAGTTTTTTGTGTGCTGCTAGGGATCATCAAAATAGTGTGTATAGCTGTGCAGTAATTAGTGCTGCTGTCTCAAGGGAACTGAGTTCAGTTCTCTGCCTGGTTTATGTCTGTGTGGAATATGTACATTTTCTCCATACCTGTATGTGTTTTTCCTCTTCTTTAAATTGTCATTGTTGATGTGCAATGTGACACACTAATATCACATAGATGATGACATTGCATTGTGCCCAGTGCTGTTGGGAACAGTTTATATGTTTTTTGAGATTCTCAAAAAAACACAAATATTTCAAGAATACAAAAACACTAAAGAGTCAAATGAGAGGTGGTCACTCTGCATTGTCCATTTTAAACTCGACATGCGTGCAACTTACAAGAAAAAGAAACTTCTGTCAATCTCTAGTCTCTAGGTTGAACATAAATCACAAGCCATGTGTCTTCTAAAAAGAAAAAAAGCTTTTCGTTTTGCACACAACTTCCAGGCAGTAAATTCCATGCAGGAATAGTGTTCTGCTTTTTCTCTACAAATAATTAGTGCTTCTGCATTCTGCTTTAAATAAAATATACTCTTGAGTAAAATTTTGAATCTTGACACTGGACCCTTTAAAACACACAAACACACACACACACATATATATATATATATATATATATATATACTGCTCAAAAAAATTAAAGGAACACTTTGAAAACACATCAGATCTCAATGGGAAAAAGAAATCCTCCTGGATATCTATACTGATATAGACTGGGTAATGTGTTAGGAACAAAAGGATGCCACATCGTTTGATGGAAATGAAAATGATCAACCTACAGAGCCCTGAATTCAAAGACGCCCCAAAAATCAGAGTGAAAAAATTATGATGCAGGCTAGTCCATTTTGCCAAGATTTAATTGCAGCAACTCAAAATTGTACGCAGCACTTTGTATGGCCCCTGTGTTCTTGTATACATGCCTGACAACATTGGTGCATGCTTCTAATGAGATGACAGATGGTGTTGTGGAGGATCTCCTCCCAGATCTGGACCAGGGCATCACTGAGCTCCTGGACAATCTGAGGTGCAACCTGGTGGCATTAGATGGACCAAAACATAATGTCCCAGAGGTGTTCTATTGGATTTAGGTCAGGAAAGTGTGGTGGCCAGTCAATGATAGATAGATAGATAGATAGATAGATAGATAGATAGATAGATAGATAGATAGATAGATAGATAGATAGATAGATAGATAGATAGATAGATAGATAGATAGATAGATAGATAGATAGATAGATAGATAGATAGATAGATAGATAATCAATTCCTTCATCCTCCAGGAACTGCCTGCATACTCTCACCACATGAGGCCAGGAATTGTCGTGCACCAGGAGCCACTGTACCAGCATAGGGTCTGACAATGGGTCCAAGGATTTCATCCTGATACCTAATGGCAGCCAAGGTGCCTTTGTCAAGCCTGTAGCGGTCTGTGTGACCCTCCATGGATATGCCTCCCCAGACAATCATTAACCCACCACCAAAGTGCTCATGCTGCATGATGTTACAGACAGCATAATGTTCTCCATGGCTTCTCCAGACCCTTTCACTTCTATCACGTGCTCAGGGTGAACCTGCTCTCATCTGTAAAAAGCACAGGGCACCAGTGGTGCATCTGCCAATTCTGGTATTCTATGGCGAATGCCAATCGAGCTACATGCTGCTGGGCAGTGAGCTCAGGGCCCATTAGAGGACATGGGGCCCTTGGGTCACCCTCATGAAGTCTTTCTGGTTGTTTGGTCAGAGACATTCACACCAGTGGCCTGCTGGAGGTCATTTTGTAGGGCTCTGGCAGTGCTCATCCTGTTCCTCCTTGCCCAAAGGAGCAGATACTGGTCCTGCTGATGGGTTATGGACCTTCTATGGCCCTCTCTAGCTCTCCTAGAGTAACTGCTTGTCTCCTAGAATCTCCTCCATGCCCTTGAGACTGTGCAGGGAGACACAGCAAACCTTCTGGCAAAGACACGTATTGATGTGCCATCCTTGAGAAGTTGGACTACCTGTGCAACCTCTGTAGGGTCCAGGTATCGCCTCATGCTACCAGTAGTGACACTGACTGTAGCCAAATGCAAAACTAGTGAAGAAACAGTCAGAAAAGATGAGGAGGGAAAAATGTCAGTGGCCTCCACCTGTTAAACCATTCCTGTTTTGGGGGTCATCTCATTGTTGCCCCTCTAGTGCATCTGTTGTTAATTTCATTAACACCACAGCAGCTGAAACTGATTAACAACCCCCTCTGCTACTTAACTGACCAGATTAATATCCCATAAGTTTCATTGACTTTATGCTATACTCTGATTAAAAAGTGTTCCTTTAATTCTTTTGAGCAGTACAGATATCTGGCTTATACAATATATACATATATGCAGTATTTTACCATATATATATATATGTTGCTCATTTTAACCTCTTTCATGAAATCATTGTCTTTTCTGTATTGGTATGTCCATAACTGATGCCATTCCTCCTACTGGGTTAAAATTCTTGGTATAATCCCTCAGATTTGAGGTGAACAAATTTTCAAGATATATAACCAGCAATCCATTATCAGCATTTCTGGCAGAGATCCAGACATCTCCACTGTCTGATAATCAACATGAAGCCCGTCACCACTCTTCAGCACCATGATGGATGAGTGTTGCTACTTTACTTTAAAACTTCTGTCTTTCTCACCTTAATGAATATATTAACTTAATACTCCAATGTTCTTCACATAATATTCTTGTGTAAACTCCATCTAATTTATTTGGTATGAAAAACCTCAACTGGCTTCGGTATATAGTCCATTAGTCATTAACTCTGCTCATGATAGTTACATGTTACTAGTTTACATTCTAATCAGAAACTTGATCAGAACAAGAGTCCCAGCTTTAATCCTGGTTTTGCCTGTATTGTTTTCCTGAGGGCAATTTGTGGTCTGCCAAATGAGAAATGCCCAACTGTGCATGCAATACATGTACTAAAAAATACATAAAAATGGGATTAGTCACACGTTTTAGAGTACTACAGACCATTCACTCGGCAGACCAGCTGATGAACCATCATCTTAAAGCCACTTCTGGTCCTCATAAGGCAGCCAACATCACTTCTTCTTCCGGTCCTCAAGATTCCACCTCATAGACATATATAGATAGATGCCGCAATCACTGTGTTGCCCATTCGACACGATACGTCAGCACATCCGCCATATTGCAAGAGACAAAAGTGCCATTTAAACTAATACATGCAGACATGGAAACCGGATTTTCTGATGAAAAAACAATAACGTTTAAAACAGTATCATTTACATACAACAGATTTTGGTGAATCATTTAAATGCAATTATTTATATCCATTTATACACTAATAATGACAATTATTAAATAATAATAATAATAATAATAATAATTATTATTATTATTATTATTATTATTATTATTATTATTAAATAATTCCTCCCATATAAGTTACATTTCTCGGACTGTCTTCTTCCTTCGTATTTGTTAATGCCCTAGTCACCTCACATATAGATTGATTATTGTAATGTTATTCTATCTGGCATCCCACAAAAATGTATCAATCTCTTACAACTTCTTCAAAATTCTACTGCCAGGATAATAACCTGCTGTTCTAAATCCACTAAACATATTACACCTATTCTCTCTCAACTTCACTGGCTCCCTGTTCACTACTGAATACAATGCAAAATACCGCTCTTAACATTTAAAGGTCTCCACAGACTTGCTCCCCACTACCTCACTGATCTCCTACAGACTTACACTCCCTCTCGCTCACTCAGATCCTGTAATTTGAGACTATTCAGTCTGGCAATATGGTGCAGGCATATTTAGTTTGTGGAAGACAGACACAACTATAGACATGAGCATAAAATGATGCTTGTCAATTTCAATGTGCTTCCTTGAGAAAAAACATATCATCTGAACCAATTTCAGCCCTAACAAACTGATTGATCAAAGATAAATTAACACCTTGCCCTAATGTCGACTGTCGGAATAACACGCTCAGCTACTTTGACCACCTTGATTGTACCCTCAGAAGGAATCATTAAACCTCCTTTGTTTTTTAATGTGAGCAAGTGGTAGCTTTAATCATATGATGCCGGTACAGCATCTGTTACCAAATTAGCACGGCACACATCACAGGACAGCTTTCTCAAAATCCCGTCTAAGGGCTACCTCCCACTGCTTCCTGAGGTGGATTTCTTTGGGAAACCTTCAAATTTTGAGAAATGTTAATAGCTAACAACAATCTACATAGTTAGTGACTAAATACATTTAGCCAAAACATTGTTTGGAGGCTCACTTGAGCACATAAATGCATAGCTTTGCTAGCTTAGCCTGGCGTAGCTAAAGTAAAGATTATAAAACGGGATTTTCTAATGGCCAAATATAACCAAAACAATTGTTCAGCCTTACCTATGAAATGTAATCCCCCGAGATCTGGTTTAGAGTGTACAGCGGTTTGTTTGTACAATCACAAGCAGCACATGCGTGAGGCATCTTTATCCATTACTTCACTCCACACCAGTGCCACTCGCAATATGTCGGTGACATAGACGTACAATGCTGCTGGTCATGCGGCGTCTAGTAATTCTATGTCTATGTTCCACCTCCTTCTGATGTAATCTACAGTTCCTAGAATTCCATCATCCTATTACTGTACATCACTTCCCATCTACGAGCTATATATACAGTATGGCAGGCAATTTCCTTTTTCCCTTACTTCTGTTTTGAACTCACGTCTGTAAAGACCTACCTAACCAATATTTTTTCAAGTATATGGGGAGGATCCCTAAATCTTTCACTTTGTTATGTGTGTTCTTTTTCAATAGCCAGAGAAAAATGATGCCACAATAGTTAGAACTGCTGTCTTATCGCTCCAGACTTAATTTTCTTGAAGAGTAAGTTCAATTATTTTAAATTTTACAATCTCCCTTTGAAAAGCATTGGATAATTTGACACAGAGAAACATTCTGTGTGACTTTAGTCATGGATTAGTTTGCTGTTATCAAGAAATGAATGGAAAAAGAAAGGAATTATGTAAGAATGACTCTTTAAGCACAGAGTGGACAAATACATATTCAATATTTACAGTATGTTACACTAAAAACAAGCTCATGACTGTATTATCTCCAGATTCAGGATTTCTCAGACAATACAATTAACCAGAAAACTTTCAGACCTGCTTTCCATCATGATGTGAAACAGCCAACAATTTTACACTGAGACTTGAACAGAGACTTTAACTCTCAATCGGGAATGTCTTTCATAAATGTTACGTTTTAGAAATGTGAACTACTATACAATTAATCACAGACAACAAACAACTAACAGCAGCACAATGATAAATACCATTATTATATCATTTGAGTTGGAATCTGCTGTCTATGACACTTATTAGGCCCCATAAGTCTATTTGGGCTACGTTTTTAACTTCAGAATAATGTAAATAAATGTTAAGCAAGCAAGCATTTAATGTATCTTCATTCTATTATTGCTATTATATTAAATATGAGTCACTGTTAGAAAATATTTAATAATCAAAAAATAAGTACTTTATGTAGTTACTAAAAAAGTTACTCCATCTTTCAAATCAATTAACTAAGTTAACGCACCTTACTCTTATGCCATGTGTACATTGTCTAATTTGTTTAATGTTGATAGGCAACACTAAATTTGCCCCATGTCAGTAATTGTGTGTATGCTCTGCAATGGCCTGGCATCCTGTCCAGAGTTGGTTCCTACTTTATATTCAATACTGCCTAGATGGCCTCTAAATACAGGGTGGTCCAGATCTAATTATGCAGATCCATTTTGTCTGAAAGACTTTGATTTATGTGTGAGAGAAAAAGGAAAGGACTGTGTTGTGAGTGTGGGGAACAAGGGAAAGCGTTGCCCACGTGGAAAAGAAAATAAAGTATGTGCGCTGGACAGTATTGGCGTCTGCCTGTCTTTCTCGGGTAGGGTGGCTGGTACACTCCCTGGTGGTTCATACTATCTAAAGATACATAAATATTAAGTAAATTGTGCTATACGTTTTCCAATGCTATATGTACACGAACACTACTGATTAGTAAGTCTGAGGCCAAGAGATGTCCAGTCAGCCCAATAAATGATTTGGTTCACTTGGTAAAGAAAACACCAAATAAAGAAAGTTCCACACATGCTTACATGGAAAAGGAAATTTTGTTTTCATGGGGCTCCGAATTATTTACTGAATCTATGTTGAAAATCATCTGGATATCTGGTTATACCAGGGGTACTCAACTCCAGTCCTGGAGGTCTACAGCAGCTGCAGGTTTTCATTCTGATCAGTTTCGTAATCAGAAGCAGGGCCTAGCTTATAATGAAACTTGGTATTTAGATAGATAGATAGATAGATAGATAGATAGATAGATAGATAGATAGATAGATAGATAGATAGATAGATAGAGTAATAAAAATGCAGGTAAAAACAGACAATAACTTTGAATAACGTTGGTGTTTACCCCCCCGGGTGGAACTGAAGAGTCGCATAGTGTGGGGGAGGAACGATCTCCTCATTCTGTCAGTGGAGCAGGACAGTGATAGCAATCTGTCGCTGAAGCTGCTCCTCTGCCTGGAGATGACACTGTTCAGTGGATGCAGTGGATTCTCCATGATTGACAGGAGCCTGCTCACCGCCCGTCGCTCTGCCACATATGTTAAACTGTCCATCTTCATTCCTACAATAGAGCCTGCCTTCCTCACAAGTTTGTCCAGGTGTGAGGTGTCCTTCTTTTATGCTGCCTCCCCAGGACACTACCACGTAGAAGAGGGCACTCGCCACAACCGTCTGGTAGAACATCTGCAGCATCTTATTGCAGATTTTGAAGGACGCCAACCTTCTAAGGAAGTATAGTCGGCTATGACCTTTCTTACACAGAGCATCAGTATTGGCCGTCCAGTCCAATTTATCATCCAGCTGCACTCCCAGATGTTTATAGGTCTGTACCCTCTGCACACAGTCTCCTCTGATGATCACGGGGTCCATGAGGGGTCTGGGCCTCCTAAAATCCACCACCAGTTCCTTGGTCTTGCTGGTGTTCAGGAGTAAGTGGTTTGAGTTGCACCATTTAACAAAGTCTTTGATTAGCTTCCTATACTCCTCCTCCTGCCCACTCCTGATGCAGCCCACAATAGCAGTGTCATCAGTGAATTTTTGCATATGGCAGGACTCCGAATTGTATTGGAAGTCTGATGTATATAGGCTGAACAGGACCGGAGAAAGTACAGTCCCCTGCAGCGCTCCTGTGTTGCGGACCACAATGTTCAGACCTGCAGTTCCCGAGACGCACATACTTAGGTCTGTCTGTAAGATAGCCTATGATCCATGCCACCAGGTGTGAATCTACTCCCATCTCTGTCAGCTTGTCCCTAAGGAGCAGAGGTTGGATGGTGTTAAAGGCGCTAGAGAAGTCCAAAAACATAATTCTTACAGTACCACTGTCTCTGTCCAAGTGGGAGAGGGATCGGTGTAGCATATAGATGATGGCATCCTCCGCTCCCACCTTCTCCTGGTATGCGAACTGCAGAGGATCGAGCGTGGCGGACCTGTGGCCTCAGGTGGTGAAGCAGCAGCCGCTCCATGGTCTTCATCACATGTGACGTCAGAGCAACAGACCGGAAGTCATTCAGCTCACTAGGACGTGATACCTTTGGGACTGGGGTGATACAAGATGTTTTCCAAAGCCTCGGGACTCTCCCCTGTTCCAGGCTCAGGTTGAAGATGCGCTCTAGAGGACTCCCCAGTTCCAGCACACAGGCCTTCAGCAGATGTGGCGATACACCATCTGGACCCACTGCTTTGCTGGCACAAAGTCTCCTCAGCTCTCTGCTCACCTGTGCTGCTGTAATTGTGGGTGGGGATGTCTCTCCTATGTTGGTATCAGCAGAAGGATGATTGGAGGATGCAATACTCCGAGGTGAGAGTGGGTTAGGGTGGCCAAACCTGTTAAAGAAGTTGTTCATTTGGTTTGCTCTCTCCACGTCTCTCTCGATGGTGGCACCTCGCTTCGAGCTGCAGCCAGTGATGATCTTCATCCCATCCCACACTTCCTTCATGCTGTTATTCTGCAACTTCTGCTCCAGCTTTCTCCTGTACTGCTCCTTTGCCGCCCTGAGCTGGACTCGGAGTTCCTTCTGCACGTGCTTGAGCTCATGCTGATCACCGCCTTTAAAAACCCTTTTCTTCTGGTTCAAAAGGCCCTTGATGTCACTTGTAATCCATGGCTTGTTGTTAGCATAGCAGCGTACTGTTCTTACTGGAACTACAATGTCCAATCAGAAGTTGATGTAATCAGTTGTGCAGTCAACAACCTCCTCAATGTTCTCACTATGTGATCCCTGCAGGATATCCCAGTCTGTAGTTCCAAAGCAGTCTCTCAGAGCTTGCTCTGCCTCAGGGGACCACTTCCTGAATGAGTGTGTGGTTATAGGTATTTATTGTATTTCAGTATATAGCTTGGTAGTGCTTTCATTCTTCTAAGAGAAACCTATCACATTGCAGATTTTACATTTTCTGAGAACATTATCCATATGTTTTGTTATCTGGAACAGATTTGTACCTCCTGGTCCTTCCCTTCTTTTTCATTTATTTAAACCATTGCATTAACATAGACACATAGACATGTCATGATGCATATACACAAGTTTAAATGGAAGCATGATAGCTGCAGAGCTGGTGGTTCTTTTGTCATTTGCATTGCATTATTAGAGTTTCCAGGTACTTCAGTTAAAAGTCCCCCATCAACAAAGTCAATTTCCACTCATTTTGAGCATTTCCCCACATCCTAAAAAACTAAATCTCTTTAAGTATTGTTTTGTAATTTACATATGTAATCAAGGTGACTTAAAAAAAATTAACACTGATCAATTGGAAAGTAAGGTCTTGTCACTTGAACAAGTAACTAATGTTACCCGAGCTGGTTAACAAACTAGCTCAGGCTAGGGCTGTATAAAAATGTTTTAAATTACGCAGATGAGAAATGATTTCCGACAGTCAATGTCCATTATTAAATTCTATTTCCAAAAAAATGCCATTTTTTTAGACTACATGGAGGAGATTCACAAATGATGGGCACCTTTTGTTACACAACACGGGTTAAAATATGTAACTTTATAAACAATCATGTTAATGAAAAAATGATATTGAGCACGGGAAAGGTGCTATATAAATAAAATGTATTATTATTACTATTTTAAAGCTTAATTAACATACTGAATAGAAATCTCTCACAAGACACAGACATGCAAGTTAGGTGGATTGGTGATGCTAAAATGGCTTCTAATGTGTGTGTGTGTGTGTGCGCGTGTGTGTGTGTGTGTGTGTGTGTTTAGCCTGTGATGGACTGACACTCTGTCTAGGTGTTGTTCCTGCCCTGTGTCCAATGTTTGCTGGCATAGGCTCCAGCTGCCTCACAACCCTGCTCTGGATGACCAGGTTAAGATGATAAATGGCAACCGCACTCTAAACAACTAAAGACAGTTTTTTTTGTTCTGATATGAACAGTTTATTTTTAAAACTGATAGTCTTTATCCCAAGATATAGTATGAAATTACAGTTTCATGCACACACTAAAAAAGATTAGAAAAGCAAACGCAACCATTTACATAATAGACACTACCAATAAACTCTTGCTCTGTACTCCATTTACTTTGCCATCTTTGTCTATGTGTAAATGCTTTGGCACTTTGTGCGACCGTACTGACTCTTGCTAATAAAGTTGGAAAATTAACAGAATGAGCACAGGCTGGCAGGATAAGAATGCAACTACCAGAAGGCCATCAATTCCAAACCACTCCAACATTGGTGCTTTGAGATGAGTGGGCGGAGCAATGACTGGTGGTTGTTGAAGGGCTCCAATAAGGTAGCTTATTGTTGACTTCACATTCATCGATGGTTTGAGGGTGGGGAAAATTTACAAAGTATTACATTCTGTTTTCATTGAAAGGTGATTTACATGGAAAAAATACATCTTATTTTTAAGAATTCCCTCCATATTCTTTTTTTCTACCCATCCCATAGACCAGATTTCTACTTAGAAATGTTGTCCCCCTGATCTGGCAGTCCTGCTAATGCCGATGACTGGCTAAGAAAACGGGCAACAATTAAAACCTTTATTCAGCTGTTTAAAACTAACATAGCCAGTTAAGGGCTCTGAACAGTAAACGAGATAACTAAAACGAAGCTAAAATACATTTTAGTAGTAAATAAATGGGTTTAAATGAAAACGTTGGTTAAAGCCAAAACCTGCTGCCACTGAGGACCTGCAGGGCCGGAGTTGAGTACCCCTGGCCTATATCATAGGACCAAAAAGTTAATTCTGAAAACAAGGAATATGCAAGTTTATGCTTTCGATGTTGGCTCCAAATGCAATGTTCACGACATGTCATCATTAGAAGATCTCATAGTAGAACAATACGTTTAATATGATTTTTTCAGACAGTATTGGTTTTGATTAAGAAAAGTGGTAACAGAAAAACCCGCACTTCCACGGCTGTTTACTGAGCATGAAAACGGGATTAGAGGTCTTTATTGCCGATGTTTTAGTTTTGAATAATCCAACAAATAGGCTTGTAACGAGTGAACATTGAAACTCCGAAATGTCTCAACGCAAAGTATACTTTGGATGGAAAGACGCAGTGAGTTGGGACTTTTGGGAAGGCTCAAATTGTAAGTGTGATCAATTACATTCTGTCATTACATTTTCAGGGTTAAAACCTTATTGAAATAAGATCGAAATAAAATGTTACATCATTGCAAATTAATTGTACATGACAATTCAAATACATCTATTATAAATGACAATGTATACTTTTTTGCACTTCAGAATGAACTTCGTAAAAACATGTTATTCCTCGTGTTTTTTTAAATAAAAATATTGTAGTAGGTTAGCGGTATTGCGGATTCCTGGGATTCTGGGAGGTTGTTATAACCGCTGATTTATTAAACTTTTTTCAGTTGTGTGATTTACGTTTTGAAAATTGTACGTGTGTACGTCTTTTCCGATTTGTCCTCTCTAATTAGGGATGATTTTTCTCACACATCCCAAAGACTTTTTACATTTTATTGGATTTGTTAAAATCAGTGACGTATAAACGAGTTTTGGTATGGGCGAGTTTGACCAGTGATGAATTTAGTGCCCGCGTGCATATAAAAATATATACTCTCGATCTCCACACAGACTCGAAATAAAGAAAATGGATGGATGGATGGTTTAGAAAATGGAGTCAAGTTGTTTTGGTTAAACGAATCGTACTCCGTAACTAAATATAAATGGGAAAAATATTAACCAGTAGCATAGTCAGATTGTGCATTTAATGTTTAAAAACCATTAACCTTTACGTGATGTCTTTAAAACTGACGCGAGCAAATGAGATACATTAACCACCCCACAACTGGGATCCACGGTAAAGGAGTTCATTGCGTTTGCCACCTTAACCCCTAAAATCCAGAACTAATTCGATGGTGTGTGAAAACAGACCTGGAAAGTATTAATTGCCCGCTCTTAATGCGTATATATTAACATGATAAAGATGAAGCCTGGTGTTAAACAATTTGGAATGACACACTAGAGGCAAATGCTTATTTAATATACCAGTTCTAAAAAAACACGGCTTTGTTTCTGGTGATTCTTCGTCAAAACTGAATATACTGTACTTATTATTTCTGACTCGTTTTTCCGTCCTAACGCCCTCTTCAAAAATCTAGGGCTAGCTGCCCTCTCGTGCTCATGTTGCAGTATTTCAGATTGTAACTGCTCTGCTCCAACCTTCATGTTACTCCTAACAGGTGAAAACGTTCATATTACAAATAATAAAGAAAAACTTCGCATTATCTAGATATGTTTTTATATTTTGCTCATTTGGATATATGTACATGTGTATATGTTTTACCAGTGCATCTGGCTTCGTAAAAAGTATGAAGCGGTTACTCTGATGCAGAAAATTAATGGACAGGGGTGTAACAAAGCTGTCATTAAATAATTTTCTTGTCATTGTACATTTTCAGAAAAAAAACTGTTATTGGAGTTGTTACAGATGCTCTCGGGTTCAGACTGTGGCTAAAATCTGCATTTATACCAGTGAATTTATTTTTAATGTTACTTTAGTTTTATGTGATTCCTGGCATACTTATTACATTTCAGATTAACATACCCATATATACTATATATAAGAAATACACAAATTGACTAATTGCACAGTAGAACTAAAAATAAAGCAAATATATGGTGAATTATGGGCAATATGAATTTTAGGAAAAATTAGTGGAATCAAGAATGTTGGCAGAGTTCACTAAAGTGTCCACACATTACAATACTATATATATTTATATTGTGCCTTTCCAAATAAGACGCTTAAAGCATACATGTTTAAAAATACAGATCGGTAGTAAAACACAAATAAGTATGCATGTCTTATTTTCAGGTATGGCATTTTTAATTAAGTTCTAAATGCTCTTAATATGAATAATGAAATGAACTGGTAATGTAAATTTTAAACTAGAAAATCAGAACCGTATCCTCACAGAACGCACTAGCCTCTTCTCAAAGTATTTTGCAATTTACAGTGAAACAGGCTAATAGCCTTGATTTTGGGATGGAATACAATGCTGTAGTACTGGTTTTTAAGTTAATATTATAAAGCTTTTGGTTATTCAGTGCACCCCTTTCCCCCCAATGTTACAACTGATGTGCATTATTTATGATGAAAAATATCATAGGGGCAAAAATTAAGATTTCCACATTTTTATTTGAAAATTTGTATGACCTCTTTATTTACTGTCCATACTAAACATAAGTTAGCATTGTCAAAATCCACTTAATTCAGATCAGTTCAGGATTGTGAGACTGGAAATAAGCTAGTAGCAAACCTTAGATGTACGGTCAGTTCATCATTTGGTATTCATCTGAAAATTCACACTGTGTAGAACAGCATTTCTCAGCATTTTTGCCTTTGCGGATCCCTTGAAATAATCATGTTCTAGAGAACTCCTACATAATAATTATATCATTATTAGTATTTGTTTTATTTATAAATTTAAAGTTCATAAGGAAAACATGTATAACATAACAATAAGTGCTATACTTAATCATCTGTTTGCAATTTTCATATAAACAAATGTATGTGCCAAAGAAATGTTATTCTTGAAACATATAACACTGCACAACAAAGGTTTTGTTTCTTGAACACTGTTGAGTGATTCTTATAGATGTTTGGGTGCTGATCACGTACCATTTCAGAGAAATCTTCAGTTTTGTCATGATTTTTTCTTATATTTGTATCCAAACATTTTTGCTCCCGTAAGTGACTTATCAACAGCGGTTTGTGCAGCCCCCCTGCATGTCCAGGCATGGATTCAGGCCAGCTTGGAAGCTGTTCTGTGGAAGTTGCCATCCTGGGCACGCCTGGGCAGGTCTGACCGAGCTTGACGCTGTCTCAGCATGCTGTAAAGGTGGCTTGCATACACCGATCCTGCTCATTTGGTTTATATAGATAGTCGGTGTGTATGTATAGTATCTTTAGCAATATAACAGTAAGTAAGCTTGATGCTATAGATGTTTTGGTGTCGGGTGATATGTCTTGGCAATGTCGTAACCACTGCAATACATTCTGCTATATACACTTACGCCTCAGAGACATTGGATGACTGCTTTTGTAAAGAAAGCTTATCATCTGTATTTCGGCTGCAAAACTGGTGATCAAGACAACGAATGGGCGCTTCACATTTGCTGTGCGACATGTGCTATCAGTCTGAGAGCCTGGCTCAGAGGCACTCAAAAGACGATGCCGTTTGCTGTTCTGATGATATGGCGAGAACAGAAAGACCATGTGACGGACTGTTACTTCTGTTTGACTAATGTGTTTGGTTTCTCTGCCAAAAACAAGAAGTCAATATCCTAATCTGCCTTCAGCAATAAGACCCATGCCACATGACGACAGTCTTCCAATTCCGAAACCACCAGAGGATTGGACCTTAGATGAACCAGATGACGCAACTGCAATGCAGGGTACTGACAGTGACATTTACCCGGATTTTGAACCGTGCTCATCAGGCGATCCACATCTGATAACACAGTCCGAATTGAACGATTTGGTCAGATATTTGGGTCTGTCAAAAGCAAAAGCCTAGCTGCTGGGTTCAAGAATGCAGGAATGGTGTTTGCTGTCACCAGGTACAAACATTTCTGTGTTTCAGGGCCGACATCATGATACAGTATAACCAAATTTTTTGCACAAGTTGACAGTCTCTGTTTCTGTTGTGACATTAAAGGATTGTTCTCGGCCTTGGGTTGAAAGCTGTTCTGCTACACAATGGCAATGTTTATCCTTCAGTACCTGTTGGCTATGCAGCACACATTAAAGAAACGTATGAGAATATGGAACTGTTGCTGAAGCATGTCCAGTATAGCAGGTACAACTGGAATATCTGTGGAGATCTTAAAGTCGTTGCTCTGTTACTAGGACTGCAGCTCGGCTTTACAAAGTACTGTTGTTTCATCTGTGAATGGGACAGCCATGCCAAAGAGTCGCACTATTCTCGACAGAACTGGCCACTCCATAAAGAACTAGTTCCAGGACAGAAAAATGTGGCACATGAATCGCTTGTCGACCCGGCAAAGATATTTTTGTCTCCTCTTCTCATAAAACTGGGACTCGTGAAGAATTTCGTGAAAGCACTTAACAAGGAAGGCAAAGGTTTTCGTTATTTAAGACAGATGTTCCCAAGAATAACTGACGTGAAGATCAAAGAGGGCATTTTTGTTGGCCCCCAGATCAGACATGTTATGAGTGACAAGCGGTTTGATCTGTTAGTTGGGTCGGAACAAATGGCCTAGAAAGCCTTCAAAGACGTTGTTGACAATTTTCTGGGTAATTACAGAGCCCCAAACTACATACAGCTGGTAGACAAACTTCTCAAAGCATACAAGACAATGAAGTGCAGCATGTCACTCAAGATTCATTTCCTTCACTTACACTTTGACTTTTTCCTTGCAAATCTTGGTGCTGTCAGTGACGAACACGGTGAAGGTTTCACCAGGACATTGTTACGATGGAGAAACGATACCAGGACAACTGGAATCCATCAATGCTTGCTGACTACTGTTGGACACTGGAACATGATGACCCAGACATTGAATACAAAAGAAAGTTAGGAGCAAAACACTTGTAATTCTGTTGAATTTAACAGCTTATGCGAAACATAAACGTGACTAAATGTGTTATTGTCAGTAAAAATATAAATGTCTATTTCTCAGAGTTCCTATGTGATGCAGTAAAACCAAAACTATATTTGTGCATACCCAGTAGATGCCTGTCACAGTCAGCAAAAACTTTTCAGGAAGCAAGGCTTTTCAAAAACATTGTTGTACAGTGTAATTAATAAAATGTACTTTTCTAGTGTGAAACCTGTGCCACATTTTTATGGTTAGAAATTTCTATAAGATGAAAAAAGTTACAAGATGATGATGATAAATAAAACATAGACTAATAAAACTAAAGCAACCCATGTTTTTAAAGTGCACTAGCTGTTCGATCAAAATGTACTCAAAGAAAAATTCAATATACTCGAACACTTTTTCAAACAATGAAATTTAAAAGCAGCATGAGCATGACGTGAAGTGCGTCAAAGTAACAAGTTAGTAACTTTGCGATAATTCTATAAAAATGTTTAAACTATTAACATCAACATAACAATTACTGTTGATTACCATAGAACAATATCGAAAAAACTGCGAAAAACCACATTCGGATAATACACTTTTGGGGTTATGTTCAGAGAGTGAAGTATTTTAAAGGTTAAGTTTCGTATGTGCTCTAGCGGCACCACCTTGCGATTTGGGGCATGACAATCGTGTTCGAATGCATGCTCGAGCACTTTTAAAGCGCATGCTTATTAGCTCAAACTGTATTTAAAAACGCCAATTTTTAAATTTGAATACTCAGACTGTTGTTCGAGTAATTTTAAAACACGGCCTAAATAAAAGCAAACAAAAGAAATACATTGGAAAACTGGAAGAGAGTACATTGGAAAACTGGAAGAGAGGGAAAACATACAAGCTTTTCATACTGAGTGAATACACACCTGCATGCTAGAAAACACATAGGATTGATAAGAGACTGACTGAACTTCTCACATTTCTTGCTTGCACTAACCAGCACTAGTTAACTCATAAGCGACACTAGAGCTAGTTGCCATATGATAAGTAAAGCACAGACAGCACTGCCACGCATCCTAGTGGCTGTTAATACAACTAACGCAAACTCGAATTTATTCCTTTTACAAAAGGTTTATTATTTTCTTCCACTGTTCAACTTTATTTATTTGCCACTGTTCTTCATTAACATTTCTCACGGAACCCCTAACAATGTCTTGCGGAACCCCGGTTGAGAAAAGCTGGTTTAGAATATCCAGTTCAATTTTGAAACATAACATCCATGTCATTTATGTGGATTTACCTGACATCCCAGAATCAGGGAGGAGATGCAGACTTCACATAGACAGATACCGGTTGTATAGTTTGAATTTAGGACCATTGATTGGTCAGGCAGAGTACTGTACCACTGTCTAAACCTGCTTAATCCAGTTTTATGACCTGGGCAAATAGGGATGGAGACTATCCTGGCAATACTGGGGGCAAATCAGTAACCAACACCTGGATAGTGTGCAAGTCCACCAGAGATTCCTGAATTAACCAATGGGCACATAAAGCACACACTTAGGAGGCCACAAAAACCTGTGCAGTAACTACATCAGTTCCACTATTCTGCATGCAAATCTTAATAAAACAGGAAAAAATAAAATTCAGTCATATTTATCTTCGTTACACAATAGTAAAAGGCAAAATGCAGCATGCATTTTCAGATTTAAGGCTTAGATTATATACATTTTTTCACTGATGATTAGCCAATAGTCAACACAAGTACTACTTTTCACACAGCTAAAATCATAAAGAAACAAAAACAATTTGTCACTGCAGATTGATTTACTTTTTCATTGTGTATATCGCTTTCTAACTATGTTGTATTTCTGGTTAGAGTACAAAGTGTTGTTCTTTCTGGCGGAAGTGCTCTTTATAAGAAAACATTGAAGTGAATATACTTCATTGGGTCCAACAGGATCACTTGCCTAATATTTTCAAACCAAAAACCTATAAAGAACCTATTTATTTTAAGAATACATGCTTGTCTTGTTTAATTTTGAAAAATTAACTTTTATAGTGAAGGGTCTAAGTGAAGGGACTAAGGGTCATAGTCTGAACCTGATTGCAAAACACATATACTGTATTCTACAGGCACATCTTGGCATAGTTGAGGAAAACAGGAATATGAGCAAAATATCAACATACAGGATGAAATTTCACATTTTATACAGTGTCTATGAGACAGCTGTGCCACCAACTGCACCATTTTGCCATCGTACTTACTTTTGTAAATAAAGTAAAAATACTTGCATACAAATCAATTGCCATTGAGGGAGACTGAGTTTATGGTTGTGTGTAAAGTTCTCTGTAAGTCTGTGTTTGATTTGTCATATAAAGTACATTATATGATTGTTCAGAAAAGCCCCGTGTTAGAATTACAAACTATCTTTATCTTTATATATAATACACTACTGTGGCTGCTTGTTTGTTTGTCCAGGATTTTAAATCTCCCGTAGCTCGCAAACCGTTTGACCTATTGACTTGAAATTTGGTAAACATATACTATGTGACGTCTGCGATCCTCTTTTGGGGTGGTGATTGACCTCCAAGGTTATTCCTCTTTTTATTTTTATTTTATTGTAGAATCAACTCTTGGAAGCGGCCAGCAGGGCGGCCATGAGGAGCATGCATATGGGTGCCGTTCTCATCCCTGCCACCTTCGCCGTCACTTCTCTACCTCTTCATATCTTAAATCATTCTTGAGGCAGATTGAAGACTTAAGTGCCAGCTTAAGTGAAAAATTAAAGAAAATTTACTAAGTAATTGCAACATAAACACTCACAATCAGTTTTAACGCAAAAAGAAGCCAATGAAAGAAGACAAGAAGCAGACTGCTAAAGTGGAGAAAAGAGCTGCTCAGGAAGGAGCAAGCGCATCAACCTCTGAGCAAACAAATGCGAAACGTACAGAGAAACAGTATGAAAGCTATGAATGCTTAAGTATGCAGTACGCCATTACTGCTGTACTGTATAATTTTGCCACAATCTTAAATGTACTCATTTGAATATTGTAATTAAATACAGAACTTTTTCCAGGAAAATGTATTCTTTTTTGATGCGACCTTTAAAGGTATGCTGGGGAAAATTGAGGAACACATTCAAGAAAATACATCTAAACTGAGAAAATTTGCCGATTAGCTGGATGACGTTAAGCAGACATTCATGGCTCGAATTGAAACCGTGAAACAATTGGCATCTAATGCCGATGGAAAAGCTACAGCTGCGAATTCCGAATGCAAAAAACTCGGAGACAGACTTGTGGCTCTGGAAGATGGATGCAGAAGGAATAATATTTAAATCGAAGGTCTACCTGAGAATCGTGAAAGTCTAAACCCAGTGAAATTCGCAGCTGAACTATTCTCAAAAATAATTGGACATGCAGTCTTTTACAACATTAAACAGCGGTTACGGAAAGCCAATATCAAATACAGCCTCCTGTATCCTGCCAAACTGAAAGTGGATGTTCAAGGCCAATACTACGTCTTTTCCAGCAAGGAGGAAGCAGAAAAGGAATTAAGAAAGCTGATCCCAACACTTTTTTGAAACACAATAGTGAGTCGCATCCTGTCATGGCATGGCAAGAAGATATCACCTGCTGCCTGATCCACTTGTAATGATATTGGTATTATAATTATTCATCCATTTCTCTACTCAGACACTTTTTGTTCATGTTTTAATTACAGTTAGACATGTGTGTGGAAGAAATTAAAGTAGTTTTTTTTTTTTGTTTTGTTTTGTTTTTATTTTATTACCCTAAAGGAGACTGTTTAACATCATACCCTTGGTTTATTGTTATTGTTATTATTGCATTAGGATTTACTATGCTTATCCTGGACCACTTTTTAACACCATTCCCTGGGTTTATTATCTTAATACTTTAAGATTGCTGAAGATTATATTTTATGCGTATAGTCTTTTAATAATTATATTTTAGGCATATAGTATTTAGACTTTATCTGCAATAGATATCTCTACTTTTTAATCCTCAAATGCTGCTGCGGGGGGGCTTGTTTTGGACGTGCTCTGTCTAGGTATGTCAGAGGACTGGGACTTTGAAGTGGGGTCCAGCCTCACGTGGGGAGGCAAAAAATAAAGGGGGAGGGAGAGCAGGCTATATCTAATCTATCCTTGTAATCCTTATAATTATAACTACCAATGTAACAAAAGGCTGCATGGCAATAACTCATGGGGAAATTGGAAATTAAGGTTAAAGCTGTCTCACTTCCAGTTAAGACTATAAAATGACATCAAAAATTCAGAATCAATGTCTCCATGATGGGACAGTTAACTTTGTGAGCTGGAATGTTATAGGCCTGAGTCACAAATTAAAAAGAAAGTATTCTCTCACCTAACAGGTTTAAACGCTAAAATAGTATTTTTACAGGAGACCCACTTACTAGGATCAGTTCCGGCTGCAAAAAGACTGGACTGGCCAAGTGTTCCATTCTAGCTTTACAAAGAAAACTAGAGGTGTGGGAATTCTCATACATAGAACAGTCTCATTTGTAGCATCAGATGTAGTATCTGATCCTGAAGGGAGATACTGTATGTAATTGTCATGGGCAATTTATTTAACTGTAAAATGATTTTGATAAATGTTTATGCACCTAATGTCGATGATAAGGAATTCATGCAAAATGTATTTGCATCCATTCCCAATGTGAACACTCATAAAATTATAATGGCTGGGGACTTTAATTGTGTTTTAAATCCACTCTTAGATAGGACTCCTGTCACAGGGGGGATGACATCTAACATTGCAAAGACAAGTACACAATTTGTAACGGACCACAACTTATCAGACCCCTGGAGGTTTCTAAACCCAAACATGTTTATTCTACTCACCAGTGCATCATTGCTACTCAAGAATTGATTATTTCTTTATAGATAATAATTTCTTGCCTACGATTAAATCATGTAAATATGATGTTATTGTTATTTCCGACCATGCACCTCTGATCTTAGAGCTAAAATCATTATGCCCCACACACTCATCTTGCAGATGGTGTCTTAACCCATTTCTATTAGCAGACGAGAACTGTACAGAATTTATATCCAAACAAATCAGTTTCTTCCTAGAGACAAATACATCCTCAGAGGTTTCTGCAGGAATACTCTGGGAAACTCTAAAGGCCTTCTTAAGAGGACAGATTATTTCATATCTTTCCCACAGGAATAAATTAGAAACCAAGAAAGTATCAGAGCTAAGAAGCAAAATTACTAGAATAGATGAAGAACATGCCATAGGAAAAGGCAGGCTCTGCATTCAGAACTTGACCTCTTGACAACTAAAGAAACTGAACAACTTATTTAGAAATCAAGACATCATTACTATGAACATGGAGAGAAAGCTAATTTGCTTTTAGCTCAACAAATCCAAAAGCAAGAAGGTCACAATGCAATCCCAGTACACCTACACAAATGGAGACGAAATCATTGACCATAAAAATATAATGCACACATTTAGAGACTACTATAAATCCTTATATTCTACTGAGTTTAAAGAAGACAACACACAATCTAATGCATTTCTGGATACATTATAGTTACCACAAATAGATACTTTTAGTGCTGAGGAACTGGATAAACAGATATCAGAATTACTAGATGCTATAAAATAACTTCAATGCGGGAAAGCAGCAGGCCCTGATGGCTACCCTGTAGAATTTTATAAGAAATTCTCCACTCAGCTAGGTCCCCTCTTATTAGCAACATTTACAGAAGCTAGAGATGATCAAATCCTACCTCGAAACTTTTCGTCAAGCATTAATCCCCATCTTTCCTAAACAAAATAAGGACTTATTACAATGTGCATCATACAGACCAATTTCACTTCTGAATAATGATGTTAAGATACTCTCAAAAATCTTAGCTAGAAGGATGGAGAAAGTGATGCCGTCAGTAATATCACAAGATCAAACAGGATTTATTAAAGGCCGACACTTATCTTCCAATCTTCGATGCCTGTTTAATGTAATATATTCACCAGCAAAGTCAAACACTCCAGAGATATTATCATTGGATGCAGAAAAAGCATTTGACATAATTGAATGGAACTACCTTTTCACTACATTGGAGAAATTTGGGTTTGGTCCGAATATTTGTGCATGGATCAAACTATTGTGTACCAATCCAGAAGCTTCAGTTTGTATTAACAACATTTGTTCAGACTACTTTAAACTAGAACGTGGTACCAGACAAGGATGCCCCTTGTCACCACTGCTGCTTGCAATCGCCATTGAACCACTGGCAGTTCACTGTTGAAATGCTTATCAGATAAAGGGGATTATCAGAGAAGGACTGGAACAGAAAATTTACTGTATATATATCAAACCCAGAAAATACTGTGCCTGCAGTCTTAACAGCACTTACAGAATTTCAAAAGACCTCTGGTCTTAGAATTAATTTGAATAAAAGTGTATACTTTCCAGTGAATTTTCAAGCATATACTGTAATATTAGATTGACACCCTACCTTTTATCATTGCAGATCAGTTTAAATGCCTAGGGGTAAATATCACAAGTAAAAATAAAGCTCTTTATCAACAAAAGTTCGCCATCTGTATGGGTAAAAATTAAGCAAGACTTGCATAGATGGTCAACCCTTCATCTCACTCTAGCTGGAAGAATTACCATTGTTAAGATGAATATCCTTCCTAAGCTTCTGTTTTTATTTCAAAACATTCCAATATACATCAATAAATAATTTTTAAGCAATTAGATTCAACCATAACCTCATTTTATTTGGAACACAAAACATCCACATATCCAAAGAGCGACCCTACAAAGACCTAAGGCAGAAGGTGGCATGGCTCTACCTAACTTTCAGTTTTATTACTGGGCAGCAAACATACAAGCTATAAAAACCTGGACACAAATAGATGAACATACACAGGCTTGGTCCACAATAGAAGTAAAATCCTGCAGTACTTCTTTATATTCCCTGCTTTGTGCCCCAATAAATGCAAGTTATCGCCAATATACTAATAACCCAATTGTGCTTCACTCACTCAGAACATGGAACCAATGTAGAAAGCATTTTAAGATGGAGAATCTTTTTTCTGTGGCCCCTCTGCAAGAGAACCACTTCTTTCAACCCTCGCAAACATATGCAGTTTTTAATATCTGGAAAAGATTTGGGATTAAATTGCTTAGAGATCTTTATATAGACAACATCTTTGCATCCTATGAACAATTACATTCCAAATTTAACTTTCCAGCTACACATTTCTTTCACTATCTTCAAATTAGAAACTTTGTTAAACAGAACCTGCCCGATTTTCCTCATCTTGCACCTTCCTCTATTCTGGAAAAAATATTGCTCAATTTCGAGGACTTAGACATCATTTCTGCAATATATAAAATTATTTTACAGTCCCTCAATTTCATAGATCCAAGAGGACAATGGGAAAAGGATCTCTCACTCAACATATCAGAAAAGGAGTGGAAGGTAGCAATGCATAGAATTCACTCGAGCTCCATGTGTACAAAGTATACAATTTTTCAACTCAAAATTATATATTGAGCACATCTGTCTCGCTTAAAATTGTCCAAAATGTTTCCAGGGCAAGATCCAACCTGCGACCGCTGCAATTAAGTCCCAGCCTCACTGGGTCACATGTTTTGGGCCTGCACCAAATTAATATCATTTTGGACCAAAATTTTTCAGACAGCCTTGGTGTCACAATCCCTTCTAACCCATTAACAGCTGTGTTTGGTGTTCTTCCAGATCGGTTTAAAGTGGAGAAGGACAAACAAACTGTGATTGCATTCGCTACACTTTTGGCACGCAGACTTAGTTTGCTAAACTGGAAGAATCCTAACTCTCCTCTTTTAAGTCAGTGGGAAACTGATGTTTTATACTACTTGAAATTGGAAAAAATCAGATTCTCAGTTGGAAGATCTGTACAGAAGTTTTTCAAAACCTGGCAGGATCTAATCAATAATATTTTAGAATAAGCTCTTAAAGCACCGAGGAAAGTAATTCTCTCCGCATTTCTTTTTTTCTCTATTCATCTCTATTGCCCTATTAAACTCATCAATTTAGGTATGTTTACAAGCTTTAAGTTTTACTCCGTTGGCCATGCTCTCTTTCTCAGGGGTGGGGGTGGATTTGTTTTCAATCCTATTTTTTGTAAAAATTGATCTATTAGTATGGAATGATTACAATAAAATGTAATCAAATTAAAAAAAAAATAAAGTTTTTTTTATTCTTGAATAAAAAATCTTAATACATATTTTTTTTTAACCAATGTGTACAATCATCTTCTTATATAATACGCTACTGTGGCTGTTCATTTGTCTGTCCAGGATTTTAAATCATCTGTAGCTCGCAAACCGTTTCACCTATTGACTTGAAATTTGGTACACATATACTACGTGACGTCTGCTATCCGCTTTTGGGGTGATGATTTTTATTACTCTTTTTATTTTTATTTTATTGTAGAATCAACTCTCGGCAGCAGGGCGACCGTACGGCGCATGTGTATCGGCACCGTTGTCATTCCCTACCACCTTTGCGGTCACTTCCCCTCCCTCTTCATATCTTTAATCATTCTGGAGGCAGATTGAAGAGAAAAATGAAAGAAAACATACTAAGTAATTGCAACACAAAAAACAATTTAATCAGTTTTAACACGAAAGATGCCGACGAAAGAAGGGTGGAGAAAAGAAGAGCAGCTCAGGAAGCAGCAAGCGCATCAACCTGAGTAAATAAATGCTAAACAGAGACAGAGAAAGAGGATGAAAACTAGGAATGCTCAAGTCAAGTGTATTCACTGCACGCTATCATGCAGTACGCCGTTACTGGTTTTACATAATACAATGTAGTATACTAAAATACAACATTGTTTCATTGTTTTTACAAAATTTAAGACAATAAGAAAAACCTTTATTTTTTCTAAGATGCAAAATCATTAAAATGAGCAAAGTAATTTTCTATTAACAAGGATTTACTGAAAGATTTAACAATTCATCACAACTTCAGAAGCAAGGGTGCTTGGTGTGAGCAGGACATACAGTGTCTAAGGTTCAAACATCGCTAAACTGTATGAATATCACTTTGATTAAGACTATGTCTAGCATGTAAGGAAGCAGGTCAGAAAACAACACCAATAGGACAGGTCTCAATTGTTAGTAAAAAGGTGACATTTATACCTCTTCTTTCCAACACAGTTATATTTACCTCTATGTTAAATATTAATATGTTCAGGTTAATCACCATTCTACTGATTCTACTCCTTGTTATAATAGCAAGTTTTGCTGGGTATGGACACTGAGTATGTCCTATTTGGAAATAAATGAATTTCTTCTTGCAATGTTTCTAAAATGGAGAAAGAAGTTCTTTGATTATGAATCATCATGAATAGCACAAACACATTCTATTAATAAAGCCTGAGCTCCCAGTAGCCAGGGAGTTCCCACTGGAATAGACTGGAAACCCAAACACTGTAATGCGGTGTAAGACCAGACATTATTGTTAAATAAACCTTACATACACATATACATTTTATTTCAAGAATGTAACATAGTATACAATTAAGCAGATAAAATTAGCAGATTCTTTACAACAAATTACTTCAAAATTAATCTAGGAAGAAATCCAGAATAATAAACAAAGTCAAAAACTGAGTAAAAACAACACCTAATAAAAATAAGACTTCAGCTCTCACAATAAAGAAAGAGAAAGCAAGGAGAGCCAAATGCAGAAAAAAAACCCATCTCATCCCACCTATATAAATGCTTAATCTATTTTTTTTTAATAAAGTGTTGCAATGATTTTAAAATTTTGGACAGATTTCAAATAATACAAAACATCAGTTACCCTCTGACTTATAAAAGGTGGTCTGGGATTCTTCCAGTCAAGCAAGCAAGTATACGTGCTAGTAGTATGTTATAGGCCATTACAATAAATTAGTCAATATGCATTTTAAACCCATCTGGGAGTACGCCAAATAGAGCTTTTAATGGGCTAAGAGTGATTTTAACACCAAGGCTATCTGTCAAGTATTTAAAGATGTCTTTCCAAAATGATGTTAATTTGGTGTATTCTGAAAACGTGACCTAGTGATGATGCTGGAGCTTGATTGGAATGCTAACAATTTGGATCTTGCTCTGGATACATTTTGGACAATTTTAAGCATGATAATTATAATTGAAAGATTTTAAGTTGAATTATTGAATGGTTGATGCAGATGCTGTAGCGCTAGAGGGTGTTCCATGCATGGTTGACGTCTACTGTTTTTTCGGTGATGTTAACTGAAAGAACCTTTTCCCTGTGATCACTGAAGGGAAGATCCTTTAAAATGATTTTATGTATTGTTGAAGTGCTGTCTGAGTCTTCAAGGCTTATCAGTATTGCTTCCGCAATAGAAATCTGTGGGAAGTATGTAAAATTGGGTAGGTTTCATTTAACAAAATTTCTAATTTGAACATAGTGGAAACGTTGTGCTGCTGGAAAGTTAAGTGTCTCGATCCCAAGCATTTTCCATAGGCTAAATACTGAGTAGGTTTGAGAACAGTTCTGTAAGTGTCTTTATCCTGAGCATCTTCCATTGGCTGAGTAGGTTTGAAAAGGCTGAAAAAGGTGATTACTTGTATCATATAAAGAGAAGCATCAAATAAAAGCTCCTCTGCCTTGAAGTGTGGATTGGTTTCATTTTTTAAGTCATTGGTGTAGACTGGATTATTGGTATATTGACGAAAATTAGTATCTTCTGAGGCACAAAACAGGGTTTATACAGAGTAAGTAGAATCAGATTTGATTTACATTGCTAACTAGTTTGTTGTAAATGCATTAATTGTGAAATTTAATGAATTTAACCCAATTTACAGGTATTTATAGTATATCTTTATATGTACTGTAAAAAATTGAAAGCTGGGTAGTGCCGTGCCACCTTCTGCTTTAAGATTTTGCAGACACTCACCTTTTGAATGCATGGATGTTTCAAATTCCAGATAATCAAGGTTATAATTTAATTTAGTTTATTAAAGAATGATTTATTAATGTATAGTTTATAGAGATGCTCTGAAATAAATATAGAATCTTAGGGAGAAAGTTCATTTTAACAGTATTAATTTTCTCTGCTGTGAGATGGAAGGTAGACTCTCTGTTAACATCTTTTTTTTCCATACTGTTTCCAAAACTGTGTTGAAAGAATTACTTCTGATGTTTACCCCTAGATATTTAAACTGTTTTGATAAATGGATAGATATCAAATCTAGCATGATGTTCTGGAGAATTTACTGGAAAAAGCATTTTTATTCAAATCAATTTTTGAGTATAGTTGTCTTGAAATTCTGCTTATGCATTAAGGACTAATGGTAAAGATATTTGTGAGTCTGATATATAAAGGACCGTATAAAATGTGTATAGTGATATTTTCTGCTTGAGTCCTTCTTTGATAATCCCCTTTATCTCTGATGTGAATAGCTACTGCGAAAAGAAATTGTGATAGAGGGCACCGTTGTCGAGTACCACATTCTAATTTAAAGTAGTTTGAGTTTATGTTGTTAATATGAATTGTGGCTTCTGGAAGTCATTTTATCCATGCAGGTATATGTGGGCCAAACCTGAATTTATGCAATATAGTGAATAGATAGTCCCACTTGACTCTATGAAAAGCTTTTCTACATCCAAAGATGTGATGCACATTATAGTAAGCTTTTTTTTTAATTTGGAAAAACTGCAATTTATGCTTGCCAATAAGCTTGAGATAAAAGCTTCTATGATTTTTTTTATTAATGGAGCTAATGTAGATTTTTTTTTTAATAAAATTTCACTGGGTAGCCATTAGGGCCTGCTGCTTACCCACTTTGGAGTGAGTTTCTGAGAGTGACAGAAGTTTGTCAAGTTCTTCTGCGCTAAGAGTATTGAGCTGTGGAATTTCTGTTACATCAAATAGTAACTTGGATTGTATCTAAGCAACAAAAGTAACATAAGGACCTATAGTCCTTCTTAAATGTGTAAGTTATATTTTTATGGTCCCTAATTTATCTCCAGTTGCCTTTCTGTTAAGTTACAAACATCTGCTTGTAGATTTATTAAGCCAAATATTTATTAGCCTGCTCTCCATGTTTGCAGTAATGTCAAGATTTAAAGATGATGTTTCTTTTGTTGTTAAGATATTAAATTCTAATTGTAGAGCCTATCTCTTTCTGTAAAGTGCCTCATTTGAAGAAACTGTGTATCTATGAACTATTCTGGAAATCTCATTAATTACCTCTGGTGTCTTCTTGGTCTCCTTTTTATTTCTATGAGAGAGATATGAAGTGAGTCCTTAAAAATCCCTTTAAATTTCCAAACTGTTTCTGTGGAATCCTCTGTTAGTCTCTTGAAAAATAATCAGCTTTTTTGGAGATATTCTGTAAAGTTCACATCTGCTAATGACTTGGAGATTAAAACACCAGTTATGAGAGAAGTGTGTAGGGATAATGATTTGAGCTCCAAGATAAGAGGAACATAATCAAAGATATCAATAGCATCATACTAACAAGATTTGATATTGGACAGTAAATAACTATTGATGATGAAATAATCAACTCTCGAGTTGTTATTATGTACTAGAGAGAAGAAGAAATATTCTCTTGAATTTTGATTTAAGAATCTCCACGGGTCCAATATAACATTATTATTATTATTATTATTATCCATTACAAACTATGTGATTGCCCTTGCAGTATTGGATTTTATTGACACCATAGCTGAGGATCTATCCAGGTCTGGATTTAAAACACAGAATCACCAGCCATTATAATTTTGAGTGTTTATATTCAGAATGGTTACAAATACATTTTGAATATCATCCGCAATAGGTGCATTTATCAAAATCACTTCAAATTACCATGACCTAGCCCCTTTCAGGGTCTGATACTATGTCTAAGTATACAAATTGGATTGCCTAATATATTAAAATTCCTATACCTCTGGTTTTTGTTTTATAGCTAGAATGAAAAATGAGGCCAAATCCAGTCCCTTTGCAGTCAACACTGGTCCTTGCTTATTAAGTAAATTTCCTGTAAGAATACTATCTTAGCCTTTAAACCTGTGAGACAGGAGAATACTGTTTTCTTTTCAGATCGTAATTGAGACTTTTGACATTCCAGCTTATGATGTCAATGGCAAATCAGGGAAATACTGTACTGCTAATGAACATTTAGGAACATTTTATAATAAATAAAAGCAGTACATTATTTCACTGATTTCAATCATTACAGCCAGGTGTTATGGCTAACTAAGGAGCTTACCATAAAGTTGGCACTTATAATTGTAAGGATAAAAATACATAAATAATAACTTGTTCTCTTTCTCAAACTCATCATTCCTCACCAGGTGAGACCAGACCACACTCAAGTGTCCCAGTCCCCTGACATGGCAATGAAACTTTTAAAAATGAATATTTAAAATGTTAGAACAATAGAAAGTTGTTAATAACATCAAAGAAATTATTTGTTTTGTACAGTGTGCTTTATCCAAAGTCACAGCAATGACAGTTTTATCTAGAATAGTGGTTCTCAAGTTTAGTCACTGTGGCTACAGGTTTTCATTCCAAACAGTTTTACAAATCAATAGATCTTGTTTGCTTACAATTGAGGTGTTTGTTTTATTAGCTATACTTTTTTCTTCTTTTATTTTGCATTCGGTCCTAGTATACCAAGTATATTTTTTGATGTAAATACATATTTTTGTTATAGCTATAAATGCTTAATGTTCTTCTACCATATACTTTTAAAAGTCTCCTTTTCCTGGGATGTTTGCTCATTTAGTTGTACTCAGATACTGACAACAGGTGATGAACAATGCAGACACTGGAGCAAATGTTTAATTGTCTTATCTCCTGTGTGCCAATTATTAGGAACAGGCATAACTGACCAAAACATTTAAAAAGGACAAAATCAAAAAGCAGTTTCAGTGATTTATTTTACCAAGGGATGCTGCTAAATGGAGTTTTTGTTTTCCTCTCCTGTGCTGTCAACTGGCCATGATTTAACAGTTAATTAATGGATAGATATTGCTGTGCTCCATTTATGTTAATCAGTCTCAAACTACTTTGTTTTCCTGTTTGTTTAAACAAATCTGTCTCTTTATGTCTACTCATTATGTAATATTTTAACTTGTAAAGTGTGTATTTGCATTTACCTGAGAACTTGTCACAGCGCTCTGTGCCAACAATGAACAAGATGGGAATAAAAAAAAAAAAAAGGCGCATTCAATGCCATTTGCTTAGAGTCCACAATACTTCTCCTTAGTTTAGATATAAAACAATTAACAATTTTTACACATATTACTGAATTTCTTTCAAATATAAATATAACACTAGAACATTTTTCTTAATGTGAAATAAGAGAAGAAAACGGCCAGCTAATTAAATAAATTGCATGTAAGAGTAGCACATTGATTTTTTTTCCCTAATTTTAAGACTGACGTTGAGAAGTTCTGACATTAATTGTATTAAATATATAGTGTGAACATACGTTACAAAAGGTTTAATTTCTGTTCTTTTCTAAATTGTACAGATCTTACTATTCAGCCTCACTATTCTCTGAAATAAATGTGTTCATTGTGGCCTATCTAGGAAGATGCAATCGACTCTCACCCAAAGCCATTGATAATACAAGTAAAAATAAATGTACACCAGGTCAGTGGCGTTACTAAGGTGCCATCCGACTAAATGACAAAAGTAACTAATTTTTAACTTATTTTCATAGGCAAGACAGTGCTTACACCCCGCCCAGCGGAAGACACGCCTCCTTTTGACTTAACACACTGCTTGGCCCTTTTGAAACGTTGTACCCTGTTGCAGATATCGGGTGGCTTACTTTTTACGAGTCTGGACTGTACCAAACCAGGAAGGCAGTAAGTGCCTCAAAAGTCCACCTATCTACCGACACTTGAAAAGGATCATGTTTGAAATTACTGCTGCTTATTGCTCCCTAGAAACGTAATGTAATAAGTCTTAGTATTTCATACGTCCTGATGGAGTATAAACTCATCCAAAAATTGGACTGTTCTCAAAAGACTTCGAAAGCTCTTCACTAGACTTTGTTATTGGTGGAAGTGTCAAGTGAGAGTTCAGGTATATTACATTAAATGGGATTATGCATTGCCATCAATATGCAAATCTACACAGTGCATTTTCACTCGCACGTTTTATTATTTTTGTCACTCCTTCGTTTCTCCGAATATTTCAATACAAAACATCATTTCTCCCAATATAAATACATGGTAAAAAAAATCCGATCCACCAATACGATAGCCGCAGATCGTATACAACAGGTAATATTATATAGCCTGATTTCAGCTTCGCTGGTATTTGGATGGTTCTTGACGCCGCTGCACCACATCAATCTGTCATGCAGAATTCTTCGCAATACTCAAGTAATATTCAACTGCATTGATTGATTGGCTACTATAAACCAGGTCAGCGTGATTATGCCTTGCGCTAGACTGGCTTCATATCTGGAACTGGATCTTGTACTGTATCGCGTCGTTGGAATCGGCCCGGGTTCCTAACCCGCCGACTCTTGCAGTATAAATTTCAACAAATGTTTTACTGGTTGTACGCACACTTGCTTTGTGGCAGCTGAATTTCAAGGACGAATATATGAAACAAATTTGCAGTGATTGCATTGTCTACATAATTGCTAATTGCATGATTAATATCCAAACATGAGCGATCCTCATTACTACGAAGTTATCGTTATCAATTGTTCATGCTAAAAGGGCGCAGATTGAACGCCAAATGTAGAAAAAGAGAGAAAGAAAAGGTTGTTTTGCGCGATACATAGTGTTTTCAGGCAATAAAGATCTACAAGTAGAAATAATGGAGTTTGATGGAAAAACTAACCGCGTGTGCCACTCTTTTTTCGCGCATACAAACGTAATCGTAAACTCTCCTAACAAGTCGTACTCGAATAATTTATCTAGCTATAAAAAAAACAAGCTTTAGATGTTTATTAAATGGAATATAATAGCACGTGTTTGCCGCTCTCTTCGGTCTATTTATTTTTTAATACACAGTTTGATGGTGAAACGGAAGTGCAAAATCAGTATTAAAATAATTTTGCGACCAACTGTACGCCATATTTAGAAGGGTCACAGCTCGATTAGTATTTTTAACCAAAAATTAGGCGGGAAGAGTTTAGCGCAGTGGGCGGAGTCGGAGACGATTGCTTGTTGAGTTACGGAGAGATCTCTCCTTGTCACACAAGCCATTTTTAATGGTGTTTTTCTGATTTAGCGCCTGGAGCAGAAGGGCTCGGATGGCATTCAGACGGCGGAGATTTCAGAATTTCCAGGTGGTGCGACAAGTGCATTTCGATGAGCGTAAGTTTTTATGTATTCTGAGTTCCCATTGGTGTCCGAGGAGAAGAAAAGCACTTTTATTAAACGTTGCCATAAAGTCAGCTTGCTGCCTCGCTTAATCATGGGTTTGGGGAGGCGATGCAATTAATATAGTTATGTTCTCCCGGGCTTCAGGTTTATCTAAATAAAACCGTTAAATATTCCCTTTTTTATGTTAGATTTTTTTATTCCATCCTGTAGCTTAATCCGTTTCAACATGACGCTGTATGCGTTTTGTTTCCCCTTTTTGGCGTCGGGGAGAAAGTTTGAATCATGCACGAGGGTGTTGTTTCTCTTGTACTTAGGATTTTTGTTCATATAGTTTACATATAGCACTTTATAGTTTATAACGTTGCAGCAATGTTTAAAAATAACACCCATTAAAAGTTTGTTCTAAAAATTATGTTGCTAGAGCTGGCGTCGTGACTGCTGTTGCCTTTATTGAAAGTCTTCAAGTGCGGATGACAACGTTTTGCTGCAAAATATACTACTGTATATGCTTGGGATATTTAAATCCATGGGGTAAACAATATCACATTCACATTACTTCAAACTGTTTAGTCATGTTTAGTTATACCAGAGACGCTTCATATTCGTCAGTACCCATTGTATTTCCTTCTGCTCCGTACACAAACTACCCGCGGTCTGCATTTCAGGGTTCTACTTCACGCGACGCATGCTGCAGCGGACGCTCCTGCCACGCAAGCGTTGTAGTGTTTATACTTGCGCGCGTACTTTACGTAAATTTGGAGGAATCCACCAGGGGGGCAGTGCGAGATATTATCATGGTGAGAAAATGTTCGGCTTCTCTGTGTTGTGAATTGCCTAGAACACCCATTAATTTCCGACAAAACCTTGCCGCAATATCTCTGAAAATATTGTTTATTGATTAAATCCATCAATCCAGGGATGTGTCCATTCCAGCAAGCATTGGGAACGAGTGAGAAACAATCCCTGGACGAGGGGATTTTTCTCAGTGGCTTAAATACAGCGCTGTACATTATGTTGCTGTTGTGAAGTTGCAAAAAAAAACTGCACAGAAGACGGCATGTGAGATTTTTAAAATGTATCGTGTCATTGCGATCGAGAATATGCGACGCTTGATTATAAAAGCACCACGAATACATCTGTATGTCGACATCTTGCTTCATCACATCACACCTTTATTCAAACATCCAAGCGCGCAGACCGATCTCGTAGGATCCGCAAAGCGTTCTGTCACATGTAGATAGTAAACAGAGACTCTGACGTCACATTCCAACTTTTAGCACACTGTGCCACCCCCGACTTTTTTCTGGTACTGAACTCGACCGGCTCAGAGGACGCATCATATGAACGCTTAACGTCTTCGTCACTTGCAATTCAAGTTTGCGGTTTTGCGAAGGGGAACGCTGGTCTTACCTTGTTACCTCATTACATCCTTGGTTGATATGCCGTCGTCCCAAACGCTCAACTTAAATCACTAATGTTTGTTCATTTCTCCTACACCTAAGTGAGGTAAACAATTGTCCCTCTCCTGAGGACATAAGCAAATGTGAATTTCTGCCCTACTAATACGTGCCGCAGAAAAACGTGGCACAAGTCTTTGTCCTTTAGTGCAGGCTGATGGGCATTCACAGTTGGGTGGCAACTGATATCCTGGTGACCAGCAGCAAAATACAAAGCTATCAAACTGTTACAACGTGCCATTCACTTAAACAGGCAGCTTTCAAAAATGGATGGATGGAGAAGAAAAGCTGAATTATTTTCAAGAAAAGGGGAATGTACAGAACATGTTTCTTTATATATTGCTGATTTGAACCAAAAAGCATACATCCACATCTGTTTTACACTGCATTGAACACCTGTATTTGAATGGAATTTTGGATGAAGTATTCCTAAAAGATAGAAGATGACTTTGGTAAACATTTTTCAAAAGCATTTACATAATATGAAGTGACATGAAAGTTTTAGAAATTACTGGATCTGTCTGACAACAAGTTGGGATATAAGCTATTGGATTTGGTGAGGGTTTCTTCCCTTGGGTAGTGTATATTTTTAAACCCTCTCCTTTTAAAACATTTGTAGTTTCTGTTAGACAGTAATTTGTTACTGTACTGGTATCCTGTTATTACTATAATTGGCGAGTCCATGCATTCCAGTGGATATCACTGATTTCTTTTTAAGCCATTGTAAGCGAGACTATTAATGCTGCACTGGTATCCTGCGACAGCAACACTGCTCTTGAAACGTACTGGCCTGGAACATGGCAAGCAAACATGTTCTTCCTGTCTCTTCAGTAGAAACGCATAGGTTATGAACTTTAGTGAGTAATGCATACAACTAATGTATGCATTTCCTGTTAATGAGTGAAATTCTCTGATAAACTTATTAAAGGCAATTTAATGTAAAACTCAGGGAGGACAAAGTGTAGAATATATTTCCAAGAAATCCATCACATTATGTTGACTTGCGGCTGGAACTCTGGAAACTAAGTGTTCATTTAATTCTAAAATACAGTTAGCTCCATAAATATTTGGACGGAGACAACCTTTTTCTAATTTTGGTTCTGTACATTACCACAGTGAATTTTAAATGTAATAACTCGGATGCAGTTGAAGTTCAGACTTTCAGCTTCAATTCAGTGGGTTGAACAAAAAGCATAAAAATGTGAGGGAACTAAAGTATTTTTTTTTAACACAATCCCTTTTATTTCAGGGGCTCAAAAGTAATTGGACAAATTAAATAACTGGAAATAAAATGTTCATTTCTAATACTTGGTTGAAAATCCTTTGCTGGCAATGACAGCCTGAACTCATGGACATCACTAGATGCTGGGTTTCCTCCTTTTTAATGCTCTGCCAGGCCTTTACTCCAGCGGCTTTCAGTTGCTGTTTGTTTGTGGGCCTTTCTGTCCGGTTTAGTCTTCAACAAGTTAAATGCATGCTGAATTGGGTTAAGATCAGGTAACTGACATGGCCATTTAAGAATTTTCCACTTCTTTGCTTTAATAAACTCCTGGGTTGATTTGGCTGTATGTTTTGGGTCATTGTCCATCTGCATCATGAAATACTGCCCAATCAATTTGACTGCATTTAGCTGGATTTGAGCAGACAGTATGTCTCTGAATTCTGAGGTGTTCATTCGGCTGCTTCTATCCTGTGTCACATCATCAATAAACACTAGTGTCCCAGTGCCACTGGCAGCCGTGCACGCCCAAGCCATCACACTGCCTCCACCGTGTTTTACAATGATGTGGTATGTTTTGGATAATGAGCTGTTCCACACCTTCTCCATACTATTTTCTTGCCATTATTCTGATAGAGATTGATCTTGGTTTCATCTGTCCAAAGAATGTTTTTCTAGAACTGTGCTGGCTTTTTTAGATGTTCTTTAGCAAAGTCCAATCTAGCCTTTCTATTCTTGAGGCTTATGAGTGGCTTGCACCTTGCAGTGCACCCTCTGTATTTACTTTCATGCAGTCGTCTCTTTATGGTAGACTTGGATATCGATACGCTTACCCCCTGGAGAGTGGTGTTCACTTGGTTGGCTGTTGTAAAGGGGTTTCTCTTCAACATGGAAATGCTTCTGCGATCATCCACCACTGTTGTCTTCCATGGACGTCCAGGTCTTTTTGCATTGCTGAGTTCACCAGTGCTTGCTTTCTTTCTCGGGATGTACCAAACTGTAGATTTTGCCACTCGTAATATTGTAGCAATTTCTCAAATTATTTTTTTTCTGTTTTTGCAGCTTAAGGATGGCTTTCTTCACCTGCATGGAGAGCTCCTATGACCGCATGTTGTCTGTTCACAGCAAAATCTTCCACATGCAAGCACCACACCTCAAATCAACTCCAGGCCTTTTATCCACTTAATTGATAATGACATAATGACGGACTTGCCCACACCTGCTCATGAAATAGCCTTTGAGTCAATTGTCCAATTACTTTTGAGCCCTTGAAATGAAGGGATTGTGTTAAAAAAATGCTTTAGTTCCCTCCCATTTTTATGCAATCTTTTTGTTCAACCCACTGAATTAAAGCTGGAAGTCTGCACTTCAACTGCATCTGAGTTGTTTCATTTAAAATTCACTGTGGTAATATACAGAACCAAAGTTAGAAAAAAGTTGTCTCTGGTCAAATATTTATGGACCTAACTGTATGTCCCCAGTTTATTATTTGCTTCTATTTATTGCACCAGAAGCTCAGGTTTTTGAGATCCAAACATGTTTTGCCTTCAGCATTTTTCATGAATCAAATGAATATACAAGGTCTGGCCAAAAAGAAACCAATTAAAAAAAAAAAAAATAATAATAATATCCTTGCATCCTAATCAGGGTTGTCTCCTTCAAAGTATTCCCCTCCTCTGCTTATATACTGCTTTCAATGTTTGTTTGTTTTTTTTTTTCTTTTCCGGAATGCATCCTGGAAATTGTTTTTATAGAGTGTCATGTAGGTTCCATGGTGAATTTTCTATCATTTGAAATTAGTGACCTTTCATGATGTATTTCAACTTCAGGAACAAAAAAGTGCACCCATGTTTCATCACTTGGTATGACATGTTTTAGAAAAGCTTTCATCAGCATTTGAATGGTGCAGCAACTCCTAAATGACTACGGCATGATTCACTTTTTGCACATTTGTCAAGAGATATGGCACAGATTTTACATCAACATAATGCATCTGTAGTGTTTCAGTCAAGATTTTGTGACCCAAATGTTTGCTGATGCATACTTATTCAGCAGCTTCACTGACTGATGACAATTTTCACAAATCAATGCATGCAGTTTCTCAATGTGATCACTGTCCAGTTTTGCTGTCTTCTGCTTGTTTGAATCAAGTAGTCTCCCTGATTTGAAATGTCAGCACCATTTGTAACATTGTGTGCGGCTTTGACAGTCCTTTTCATAAGCTTGCTACAACATTTGAAAAGTCTCAGTAAAAGTTTGTTTTGCCAGTTTTGCAAAAGTGATGTTGCTCTTCAAGATCCTTCTCATTTCAAATTGTACAACAAATCATAGAAGGCACAGAAGACAAGTTCAGTTTTACATGTACTCTGACTATTTTTAACGTGGCATGCTTGAGCAAGTAGGAATTTTAAAAGTCAAAGTCACCACTATGCACCTCTGCTATCGTGAGTCTGCCATGTTTTCTTGTTGGAGCCATATTTAATAAGTTCAGTTTTTTCATAAGTACAAACCCATTATAAAATAAGGGCTTTGACAGACAACACATTTCAAGCTGTTTTTTAAGTGTCTGGGGCTGTGCTGCTCAATCTATTTTCAAGTTGGGCTTGTTCAGTTTCAACAATATTTAAACAAAGACATTAACTTTTCTAGATTATAGTAATGATCACCATCAGGGTACACCTGTGCAATTTGGCATATCCATTGATACTGGAGCAGTATGTATTTTGCCAGGAAGCTAAGGTGTTTAGATCAAATCTATACAAGTGTGAAGATGCACTAACTATACCATATTGTGCCATGTAATTTCCACTGGCACGTTCTGGAAGTAAAGAAACTGCCTTTCTTGCTTTGTGTGAAGAGTTGCACTGTAACCTTTTCAAGAAGAGCACAGACCACCCATATATAGAAGTGCAATTGGGCCATTTCTGAAAACTATCCACATGGCTACTTTTTTTCCTGCTACATTTTAAATCTGGCTTTTTGTGAAATATTTATTAGATTTTTGTATTCTTGTTTTTACTTGCAACTTATAGTTGTGCTTGAAGGGTTTGTGAACCCTTTAGAGTTTTGTATATTTCTGCATAAATATGACCTAAAACTTGATCAGATTTTCACTCAAGTCCTAAAATTAGGTAAAGAGAACCAGTTAAACAAATGAGACAAAAATATTATACTTGGTCATTTATTTGTTGAGGGAAATTATCGAATATTACATATTTATGAGTGGCAAAAGTATGTGAACCTCTAGGATTAGCAGTTAGTTTGAAGGTGAAATTAGAGTGAGGTGTTTTCAGTCAATGGGATGACAATCAGGTGTGAGTGGGCACCCTGTGTTATTTAAAGAACAGGGATCTATCAAAGTCTGCTCCTCACAACACGTTTTTGGAAGTGTATCATGGCATGAGCAAAAGAGATTTCTGAAGACCTCAGAAAAAGAGTTGTTGATGCTCATCAGGCTGGAAAAGGTTACAAAACCATCTCTAAAGAGTTTGGACTCCACCAATCCACAGTCGGACAGATTGTGTACAAATGGAGGAAATTCAAGACCATTGTTACCCTCCCCAGGAGTGTTTGACCAACAAAGATCACTCCAAGAGCAAGGCATGTAATAGTCGGCGAGGTCACAAAGGACCCCAGGGTACCTTCTAAGCAACTGAAGGCCTCTCTCACATTGGCTAATGTTCATGAGTCCACCATCAGGAGAACACTGAACAACAATGGTGTGCATGGCAAGGTTACAAGGAGAAAGCCATTGCTCTCCAACAAAAACATTGCTGCTCGTCTGCAGTTTGCTAAAGATCACATGGACAAACCAGAAGGCTATTGGAACAATGTTTTGTGGACATATGAGACCAAAATAGAACTTTTTGGTTTGAATGAAAAGCGTTATGTTTGGAGAAAGGAAAACTCTGCATTCCAGCATAAGAACCTTATTCCATCTGTGAAACATGGTGGTGGTAGTATTATGGTTTGGGCCTGTTTTGCTGCATCTAGGCCATGACAGCATGCCTTCATTGATGGAACAATGAATTCTGAATTGTATCAGAGAATTCTAAAGGAAAATGTCAGGACATCTGTCCATGAACTGAATCTCAAGAGAAGGTGGGTCATGCAGCAAGACAACGACCCTAAGCACACAAGTCGTTCTACCAAAGAATGGTTAAAGAAGAATAAAGTTAATGTTATGGAATGTCCAAGTCAAAGTCCTGACCTTAATCCAATCAAAATGTTGTGGAAGGACTTGAAGCAAGCCATTAATGTGAGGAAACCCACCAACATCCCAGAGTTGAAGCTGTTCTGTATGGAGGAATGGGCTAAAATTCCTCCAAGCCAGTGTGCAGGAATGATCAAAGGTTACCGGAAACATTTAATTGCAGTTATTGCTGCAAAGGGGGGTCACACCAGATACTGAAAGCAAAGGTTCACATAAATTTGCCACTCGCAAATATGTTAATATTCGATCATTTTCCTTAATAAATAAATGACCAAGTATAATATTTTTGTCATTTGTTTAACTGGTTTCTCTTTATCTACTTTTAGTACTTGAGTGAAAATCTGATGATGTTTTAGGTCATAGTTATGCAGAAATATAGAAAATTCTAAAGGGTTCACAAACTTTCAAGCACCACTGTATATTTGATCATGATATTTCCATAGATAATATCCAAAGATTACCAGCATATGCAAATTAATGTCTGCCTAAACATGTCATATGTATGTCAATAGTGTGACATTAACCACTGTTAACAAAAGTAAAAATACGTTTCATCTATTATGATTTTTTTTCATGATTTCTTGTAACCATTTTCAGCCCTATCAAGAAATAATTCATCACATTTTGTTTCTGTAATGTTTTTCCTCTTTTACATGCAGGGAAGCTTTCTCTTCAACTGTCAGTGTCGCTAAGAGTGGAGAAAAATAATTTTACTTTCAAAAATGAGTGTTCAAACACAAGCAGTAATTTGATGATAGTAGATTTCAATTTCCAATCATTAAATTACATTTGTCATTTCAGTTTGTGACAGAAAATTGATCTGTTCTGAATATGACCGAAAAAAATCAAAATGGGATGTATGAAACTGGCAGTGTAAAGTTAATGTCCTTTCTCACATACTTTGTTTGGCTATATTAATGGAAGCTTATGCATATGGCTTTTGAATGTTTCTTGTACAAACCAAGAGTCATTGTTTTTTTCTCCTGTTTGTTTACCACTGACTTTCTAAATGAGTTAGGCAATTCCAGACCTGAATTTCTTTGAACACCAGACATTAGCCTGTGCCTCTGTTGCAGGTAGTTCACGTGTCGTGGGGTCTCAAGGTGTGTTCACTCCTCTTTTTTATAATTGTTGATCTGCTAGTATTTCCCTCTGTCACTCTTTCTAAGTTACAGGGTGTGAGTTGATGTTTTATTTGGCTCTGAATTGCCCACATACTAAATCCAGCATATACAGACATAATCATGTGATCCAGTTTAATGTTCTTATGTGGCATTTCTTTGCATATTTCGCATAGTTCACATTTTGGATGCTTTGGGAAAATCACTTTTGCTCCATTTCATATTGGAGGTTTTTTTTTTTGACTGTTTCTGTTTACATTGTAATATAGAATACATCCTAGTGTACCACCTTAACTGAAGCAATGTTGCCAAATATCACAAACAAACAGGTTGAATGAGAAAAAGATAGTATTGTGTCAAAATAAACAGAACATTAGTAAAATGCTTCTGGTCCTCTTCCTTCCCAGGTTGGTTCATTATCTGGCAGGTGATATAACTTCCTGGATTCTGGTATTTCACAAATAATGCTTATGAAATACATTTTGTTGAATAAGCCTCATTTTGCAACCAAGGCTTGGCTGGCTCTATATGCAGTGTGTTTCTTGTTAACTCAAGGCAGGCTTAGGCGATTCACAGTTGTGATCTATAAACCATTTCATGAAACCCTTGTTAAAAACATCCGTCATTGCTCAGAAAGCACAGAGGAAAGTGCAAAATTTACAGATTAAATTCTTGTGACTTTTAAGGATGAATCTGATTGGTTGCATTGTGTATTATGGAACAACTTGGAAAAAATGTTTTTGTTTAGTAGTTATAACCTAGAAGAATATGTAACAGATAGTGGTTGCCTTTTCAGCAGCTGAACAAGAAATAGTACTTACTCTATAGGAACACAAAAATTAAGTGTGTGTGTGTGTGAGAGAGATAAACTTTGCTTGAAAATCTATAGCGGGCTGCTGCCTATGTATGTTATGCTTCTGCATTTGTGCACTGTATAATTTAAATGTTAATGGCTTTATTCATTATAAAAAAATTGTTTGAATTTTCCAGTTTGATTGTAAACATACTAGTTTTTGAATGTCATTATTTAAATATGTTAGTATTTTATACCAGTCTGAAGCCCATTTGGCAGTAAATGAATATTGTAAATGAAGATAACTCTGACTTAGTGGAATAATACAGTGCATTTACATGCAAATATATTGTGTATTTAGGGACCAAAAATAGCTGCTGGTTGTACCACTGGTGCAGTGTTTCCTGCTGAAGGACTTTGCTGTCATTAGAAAGTCTGATTGTACAGTAGAACTGACCCTACACATTAGTCTTCTTTAAATGACTTACATGTGCATTGATGTTGCAGAATGATTTGTAATTTGCATTGTCAGTCTGTCTGATTCTTTTAATATAGATATATAGATGGATGGTAATGTTTTGAACAATGGTGCAATGTATGGCTGAAACTAATTGCATATAAAGTTTAGTTTTTGTAATTCTGTAATGAGTAAATACCAAGGGGTCTGTGTTGTCATTTAAGAACTAGTGGGAGAACAATACTGAATTTTTTTTTTTTAAAGGATGAATGCACTTAATTATTGAGGTGTACAATCAAATCTACTGTATGTAATATGTTATCCTTTATTATACATACAATTACAGTCCCTCTCTCTGACAAAGAGCAATGGGGATTAAAAGATGAATAATTTAAATGTGAATTTCAATAATTTTTATTTTCAATAAACAGTATAGCTTTTTGTGTTACATTTTGTAATGTACATATCAGATTAATACAAAAGAGAGTTTATCTAAGAGTGGAACAATATTAGATATGTTATAAAAAATTCCATCAAAGAACAGCAGATGGCGAATGATAGTATAAATGTTGCGTATGGTTAATTTTTGGCATTATCAATGGGTAGTTTAGGTTATAATGATTTATCACTTTGCAAAAAACATTTCAAAATGAATGTAAACAATAGTTTGGCAGTATTAGATATGCTTAAAAAATTACTTTGAGCGTTTTTTCAATGTTTTGTTTCTCATTAAATTGGAGTTTCATGAACTCTTAATCCAAATCCACTAAGCCTGAGACAGAGCAGAGTTGGAGAAAACACATATTTACAAAATTTACTAAAAATAAGCCTGGCTTCTCAATTTAAGTGAGGCTTACTTGATAAGTGTGCTTTGTGAAATACCTCCTCTAGTCTACAAGGGTCCCTGTGTTGTTGGTTTTTTTTTTTTTAACTTCTAGATTCATTGATATCCTAGTAAGGGTGATCTTTTGAACCCCAGCTTTACACGTCCTTTGGAACTGGAAAGATCCATGTCATTTTTAAGGCTAACAAGCCAGTATTCCCTTTAATACCACCGTAGCACCCAGAACTTTTATAGTAGGTCTTGGGCTACTTGTTCTCATAAAAGGAAAACACGGTCCAAACTGTTCTATTTATGGTCCATAAGCTGCCTCCTAAGTAATCTGGAGGAACAGTGTTAGCCTTCTGTTATTAAAAATGTCTTGAATTTGTTTGCAGTTGTTTATAGGCAGATGCTTTGCAAACTTTTATGGATTCCTTTTTACATTTATAATACTATTGTAAGTCACTTCTCGTGTACTATGCCACCTGAGTGCCATCTCTGCCATAGGTGACCCTCTGTCATTTTTAATATAAAAAGTAAAAAATTACACTTCTAGTCGGGTGGAGACTTGTAAAATAATGGATGCAATTTAACAGTATGATCAGTGTGAAATAATTCTGTCTCATTTGGAATTAGTGACATACAGAAAAATTAACCTATTACAATCAAATGCTATAATTTTGGATTAGCATTTTCTGGTCTAAAGTGGTTGCAGTCTTTTGTTCCATTTTTTTAATTAAATGAGTGTGTTTACTGAAGTAATTTTAGACCCTTCTCTTATAAATGTTTATAGTGTGATTTCTCTGAATTTCAAAAAGATGTACTATTATGACTTTTATTCCTCAGGATTTTTTTTTTTTTTGCTTCCTCCTAATTTATTGTCCTAAGAATTTTGTTTTTTACTATTGCTAAACAGAACGTCATTAAATCATAAATAAGAAAAAGAAATGGCTAATCAGCTAAAACTGTGTTGTTTTTACCTGTGTCTATTTATCAGTAGGTGGCAATTTTTATTTCAGTTCCATTTTGGAAGGACGATGCAGAGTTTTATTCATCCCCAAAACGTTTTTCCTTCTGGAAAAGTAAAATATAGGCTGGATTAATTTTAACAGCTCTGAATAACAGGTAAACACACATGCGCGCACACACACAGTAGGATCTGCTAAATATAGCATGTTCAGCAAGCCAAAAGAAATTATTTCTTTTAATGAAAAAAATGTTTTGCACAAAATGTAAACTAACATGGTAATCCAGTTGCACAGTTGAGCACCCCTGCTGTGGTTGTGAGTATGCAATTTCATGAATGTAGAATTGCTCCAGAGTTCTATTTTATTTGGGGCATTTGTGAAACCTGGTCAAAGGAATACATTTTTAGAAAAGTTAGAAATGGAGATTAGCATTTGACAAAATGCATATCCTGCTACATTGTACTTCATATTGTATTAATGTTTCCCAGAAAGTAAAAAGAGATTTTGAAATGAATTTCTGACACCACATAGTATGTTCAAAAACAGAATGTGAAAGTGCATGTTCCATTAACCCTTAAATTGGTTAGTAACTAAGAAACTGGATGGTCTGAAATATTTTTGATCTACAGGGCCCAGACCGAGTACCCATTTGAGAATTGCACTCCTCCATTTTGCAAATTGGCTTTATTCCAAACTATGGTATCTGCTGCAAAGCACAAATCAACTGTGGATGGGATGCTAGCCTACTGTAAAGATACTTGTGCGTAACAGCCAGGCACACTCGGACAGGATTTACAAAGATGGTATTTTGGACTAGAAATGACACCGAGAAGGAATGAGGTGGAAACACTGACCTCTCTATTGCATGTCCATCTCTGAGTTGTGCACCCAAATTAAACACCACATAATTAAGAAAATAATAAAACTTCAGTTATGATGATAGTATTTTATTTGTGTGGAAGATGTTATCCCCACGTGGATATATGCACCTGTGCCTACTAATTTACAAATGGCAGGGTATTCTTTTTATAGGCAGTGATATAATTACAATGTGAACCACTTAACATTGCCTGCTTGGAAGACTCTTTTTGGTAAAAGATAAAATATTACCTTGTAAACCTCAGACTAAGCTTTGCAGTTATATTTCAATACCCGTATAAAAATAAATAAAAGTAGATCATATGATATTCAGAGATGTTTTCCCAGATGATAATGGTTTATTTCCTTATGGCAACTGATGCAAGAATAAACTCTGGACCTGGACAACTGTGAACTGGATCAGTAGGTATATAAATGACAAAAGAAAAAAGTGGAAATCATTCTGAATAGAGTTTTGGTGCGTTCAGTATATGGCAAGGATTTTTTTTTTTCTTTTCAAAGTCTCTTTAAAAGTACTTTACAGTATGTGGCTATTAGTAGTGTTCATTTAACGTGCATGCTCCCTGGTTATCAGCATTTTAAGCATTCACAGAATTAATTTATGAAATCATGGTAGCATTAAAGTTTATGGTTATCCATAAACACCTTTTTATCAAGCAAATTGCATTTTGAAGACTTCAACTGACACTTGTTTACATAGCGAATGGACAGTAGTTTTCTGCTTCTCCATACCAGACCTATCCAATACACATTACTCAATATCTGCTTCAATCTGATCAGTTTAAGATCCCCACATAATTTTATATTGTCTCTGATAGCGTTGCAGTGTAGCTACACGGAACGTCTTGTAGGCATTCGACGATTCCGTTTAAGTTTGTTTTCTTATTTATCATAGCATACTGATTTAAAGCCCCACATTTTCAAACGTGAGATACCGTACAACAAGCGTTCACTTATCTATCCTGTGTATTTATACAGTATTTATAAAGCTTATATAAGAAATGGTAAAAATATAACGAATCGCGCTTGACTCACGATCTACATAGGCCTATGTCGCGTTTAGGACGGTGCGTTCAAAGATTAGAATGGCTAGCGACTTCAAAATAAAGTTCAATCATTAGAGTAGGTATCGGGTCGAGAGTGTAATCCCATTTTGGGTGACGATTTACAGTGGGCATTAACAAGCGACTTCAGGCTGATGAAATAGAAACGTTTATTAAGTCACATTTGTAAAGCTTTCACTTTTAGGTTATTTTAATACTGTTTTATGTTTACCTTTGTTAGTATGGAAAACAACTTACAATTTAAGTATTTCTCAAACTATATCAGCTTTAGAAATTGATTAACGCCCCGGCATCAGTATTTCTAGTAAAGTGATAGTTACAAAGTGAATTATTCAAATCCAGAATCGGTGAAACAAGGAATGCTTGTAAAGGCAGTTATGTGATGCAGTAGTTTTCTAGTGTCATTTTTGGAACAGCAAAGCTCAGTTTAGTCCGTGGTCACGGCTGCATTTTTCACATTAAAGAATTATCATTTGCTCTGATTATGAATGTACCCTGGATGTTAAATCTTTGCTTTTGTTGGATGACCAACTGTAGAGGGCGCTGTACGGACAACCTCCTACATTGAAAATGCCATAGAACTCATGTGTGTGCGAGGTCCTTGACGCATGCGTCCTGTACAAATCCCTGAAAGCTTGAGTATCATTTATTAACGTACACAAATCTGTTAAAAAATAGTTGAATTTTTCCCACAGCAGGTTGTGGCGCGCGTCGGCGCATTGTGGAGTGGCGGAGGAACATGGCTATGGCTGAAGAGGGTCGATATTTTAATGGTAAGCGATGTTTTAAGATTCGGACTAAAATGGAGTTGGTTTTCCCCCCACAGATGGTGTCTATGATGGGCGACAAGAGGCAACGTTCTTGCCGATTGGATACTCAGGTAATACCGGTGGTGCGGTGTGCATGTACACAAAGGCTGTAAGCTAGAGTTGTAACGGGTGTAGATGTGTAATTGGTCTGATGCCATTGTGTGTAGTGCCTATTAGTACGTTTACAGCGCTGCGGCTGCTGCATCCACGTTCATTTGCTTAGTATTGTGTGTGTTGGGGATGGCCGGGGTTTACGAAGACGGTGATGGGCATAATTTTGGACATCTTGTAATCTTCTATGAATAATTTTCCTTCATGCACCACTTTGAGTAGTTTTGTTTTGGAAAAACACCGGAACTGAAACGTGATAGGAATCAGTGTGTGTGTGTGTATGTATGTATGTGTATGTATGTATGTATGTATGTATGTATGTAGTGAGCAGGTTCTTGTCTAGTGTGTCGCACGATTAAGAACACAAAGGACTTTTTTTCCTTTGCGTCTATTACAAGGTCTTGAACTGGAGGGACCAACTCCAGGTAAATATTGCAAAAGTTGACTAGATTGCTTTGGAACCTGGACTTAAAACTGCACAAATGTACGCGGAATAAGCACTATTTTTCATGTTCGTTTTTTATGCTTGTTTTTTGAGGTTTTCATACCGTCGAGCTTGTCGTGCAGTTCTTGGTTTATTAATAACATGTAGTAAGTTAATTCAACTGCACACTTATGTTTAACAAGATTTTAAGTTTTATAACTATTTCATGTTTCTTATACACACACACACACACACACACTCTAAAACTGTCAAGAGAGGTTTCTTTGATTGAAACCTGTGTTCAAGGCCAAATATCCTGTGTAAAGGCCCTTGAGATGCATTGTTCTCGATATGTTGCATCAGGTATATTCTTTGGTCATCCATCTTCAGAGCTACTTTAGGCTCTTTTGGGATTGCAGAAGGCTGGACTTTTTACTCTGGTAGTATTTGGCACAAGGCAGAACCTCTCTTAGACTTGGAGCCATTTAAAGCAGAGAGGTGCAGTGTTATGTATGCTTTGTTAAAACATTGCTCTTACATACTTCTGAGGATGGTTGGATTAAAGCTACTTACCATAATATTGTTCTTGCACATTACTGGAAAAGGCAAATCTTGGCATTGCTCATAAATGTTTACACTTCTGGATCATGTACTACATGTGACATTTTATTTACTGTGCAAGTTAGTAGTTACAAAAGGAATATCTCGCCAGTATTTTCACAAAGTGAAGAAACATAACTGTAAATTCTTATTGTGTGATTTAATTACAAAGGAATTCAAATAGTACCACATTTTTGAACATCATAGTAAAGGTAAACTCAGAAAAAATTATGTGGAGGTGTCTGTTCACATACTGCTCGTTAGAGACTGAAATTAATTTTACTAGGAGAATGAAATAAGGTTTAACCAAAGTGTCCAACTATAAAAGGTTTCCTGTGTAAGTTCAGTTCTGTTTATAAGTGAATTAAATTGTACAACTCGTATGCTTAGTTTAGGAATGTTATGGGATCACATATACAGGCAGTCCTTGGATTAAGAAGAAGATCCGTTTTTTTGGTCTGTCCTTGAGTCGAATTTGTATGTAAGTTGGGACGCATATGTATGGTTCTTATTTAATGTCGCTTATTCAAATGTTTGCCTGAGTCTTCTATTTGTTTTACCTTGCTGTGCATGTAAAACACATAAATATAAAAAAATCTTAAAACATAATATACAGAACTGTACATAATACTGTAGTAATTATAAAAGTAACTTCATACAGTACAGTGCTGTAAAAAAACAGTTCCTAAAACAACAAAAAAAAAGAAAAAGGAGGATGATTCAATGTTAACATTCGTTTTTGAGGTAACATAACTTTATTAATTAAATTACCCAGAAAGTTATGGACTTGTTGGAGAGAATGGGCCTGGTGCTTTAGAGTCAGGGTTTGACTCTGCTGTTGGAGAGAGCGGGTTTACTACACAAGTCAATTGGGCATTAAGGGATGTTTGTTCAGAGCTTTTCTTTCTCATCATAAATGATTTTGTAGCTGAAGCCCCCCTATAACTGTATGATGGCATTGTTCAGGGTAACATAATAGAAAAATGGGTCTGTGATCAGATTTGATGAGTTTCGATGTTGATCGTGCATTCAAAATCAATCAATTCTAAACTGCACAAATAACCATGCGATAGTTCATGCTAGAAACACATTTTTTTATAGAATGTTCTGTTGTAATCTATTGCAATTTTTATCCACTATCATTATTTGTCATAAAAATAAACATAAGCCAATGAAAATAATGCTCTGAATCAGCTGAATTCAAATTTTAATTAGCTTTACTTATAAGATATCCATTTTGACCAATCAAGCTGCGTCACTCATGTAGAAAAGGAGAGCATTCATTTGTAAGGCAGGATTTATCACAGTTTGTCAGGTTAGAATTTATTATAAGATGATTTATGGAGTTGGGGCAGTCCATTTGTAACCATGGGTTGTCCACATGTCTGACGTTCTCAACCCAGGGACTGCCTGTATATAGTTGAACAAGAAACATGGGTATCATCCAAAGCATTTTGTGTGCATCTCTTTGTCAGGGTTGTTGTTAGTAGCTTGTCAAAATATGTTTATTTTTTGTGTATTTTTTTTATTTTTGGAAATACTGATTTAAGTGTTGCATTAATAATAGCTGAACTGTTCCTTGAGTTGATAATTTGCACTGTTACAGGCTTTTAGTATAAAAAATGTATGACTGGTGCATCTAGTTCATAGCCAGTTTAAATAACCATTGGTTTTTCAAGAGTATTTGAATATAGTGTATTCTGAAGATACTTGGTACACTGCCAACCTGAACCTCCTCATGATGAGGATTAATTGTTTAGGATGGTCTTTTATTGTTAAACTTGTTGTAACAGGTCTCAAATGAAGTAACCCATTGAAAGAGTGGCTCTAGTAAAAAAGCATAATTGTCAGCAAATGCTTTGCTTCTTTGGGGTGAGAAGTTTGTTTTCCAAGCATTTGTCTTTTTAAAAAAAAAAAATTAAATTGACTAAACGTGTACATGGTTTTTATTTATTTCTGTACTCTGTGTGTGTGTATGTATTTATGTATGTGTGTGTAAACATATAAATCACATACAAAAATGCTAGATTAGTAAAACTGAATAAATGTAAATTTAATGAGAGATATTGCAGATCTTTGAATTATTTCTAACAAAAGTATTTTTAAGTATAATATGACAATTAATAGCCTAAAAAGATTTAAAACCGGATTTGTTTTCAATTCCAAGCCAGGCTGGTAAAAATTCATGAATTTCTGCCAGTTTCCTAGATTTGTAGTGTGTGTACATTTGCTGCCCAGCAGTAAAACTTAAGACGTTTTTAGAGTCTCTCTTTGGATTTGTGACTGTTTTGAGTTTCAGAGGAATGATTTCATGATTGAGTTTAATTTATTAATAGAATGGTTTGATGTTGAGATATATGTATTACACACACACACACACACACACTCTAAGGGCTTCGCTTGCCAATCCCGTGTTTGGTTTTCCGGATACACACTTTTAAGATTTTTTTTTTCTTTGACTTGTTGCTATTTCATTAGTTTCACTTTTATTTCAGAACTTCGTTAAAAACAATATTTGGAATCTTTCGAGTCCCAACATGCTGAATCTTTTAAATGAGGTCCATGAGACATGTGTTTAATGACTTTGTACCATAATTCAGGAATTTCAGCACAGACAAAACGATCTACATGATCAGCAGTTAATCTTCGTTTCATTTATTTTCTATTACACAAAATCTGTGATTTTGGCAGGTGTGAGTAGTCTTTGTATATCCACGGTAGCAGCTTAGGGAAGTTGTTCATTTTGACAGTATTAATTTTCCCAGCTAAGGTAAAGTATAGGATGAAACATCTGTTAATTCCCCCCCACCCCAGTACTTCAAAGGTTGTATTGAAAAAGATCTTTATACCTGTGGTGGTTATCCCTGGATATTTAAACTGTTTTAATGTTAGGAACTAATAGTTATCAAATCTGGCATGAGATATTTGAGAATTCACCGGAAAAGCACACTTATTGCAAATTCATTTTGAATCCAGGAATTGTAAAAATTTCTTGTAAGATATTTTAAGACTAATGGAAGATGTAATTGTGGGTCTGATGCATAAAACGCCATATCTTCTGCGTATAGTGATATTTTCATTTCTCTCATAATCTCCTTTATCACCAGTTTCTTCTGGAGATGAGTAGTCAGTAGTTCAGTGAGTTCAATGGGTAGTGCTGGGCGGTATGACCAAAATTCTATAGCATGGTATTTTTCTAAATTATACTGGATTCATGGTATTCAACTGTATTTTTTTTCCCCATGCATGAGTGGATGTTAACCACATTTTCCACTGCAGTTACTGCAGCAGACTGGCTAAGAATAACCTGTTTGTACAAAAAATATTTTAATGTGCACACAAGTATTAATACAGGTTTGCATGGCTCCATAAAGTGATAGTTTTCAAGGGGGTGGCACTAATGAAGAGAAGGAATCGCATTGTATGACAGATGCAGTCAAAATATAGAACCTTTTTTATTGTACAAATTTTGCAAACAACTTAAACTAAAATTTTGACAACATATTTTAAACCATCCAAAGAGGCATTTAGACTTGGTAAAATATCCAGAGGTGCTTGTCAAAAGTTGTATTGCACTGAACATGTCTTAGAAAAGGAATAAATAGTAAGTATTTTTTGTAAACCAACTACACTTTCTGTTAATGTTAACAATCTCTGTCCACTGACATGTTATGATGACTTTTTAAACAACTTTGCCATCATTAAACTGCATAATAATATTTAAACTAATAAATAACAACAATAAAATAAATAGTGCAACTTCCAGTAATAATACTATTACTTGAAGACTTCAAGCCCAGGTGTATTACACAGTATTCACGAAATAAAAGTAAAAATAAAATAAAACAAGTGCAACTTGGTGATGACGTCTTTACCAACTGAACCATCATTAAGGCAAATTGCATTAATATGGTCCTTGCTTCAAGCTAAGCTATATACACAAATAATAAAACTATAGCTTGCACTTATAATGCTATTTGTGGTATAGCCCTACGGAATCATTTTAGGGCAACGGTGAAGAAAATAAAATACGGACACAGGGAAGGAAAAAAAAACTATATATTGAGAATAAAGTTGACATGTTGACTTTATTCTACATTTCCACTTTAATCTTGATGCTTATGTTGAGATTAAAGTTGACATTTCCACTTTATTCTCATAGTTTATTTTATAATTAAAGTAGAATGTTGTAAACTAAACTTCATCCTAAAATCAATGTTTAATTTACTAGATTTTATCAAACCCTATCATAAGTTAATGTAGCACATTAAATGCTTTGTGTTAAGTGTTCCCCGACCCAGTTTTTAATCACTACGCGCTTCTTAAACTGACTTCCTCTTCACTAAGAGAAGGTGCCAGCAGTGAGCACCGGACAGAAGACATTCACTTCATGATATTACTGCTCTCTGAAAACTTGGAATACTAAGATACAGTGGGATGCAAAATTTTGGGCAACCTTGCTAGTAGTCATTATTTTCCTGTATAAATCGTTGGTTGTTACGATAAAAAATGTCAGTTAAATATATCATATAGGAGAGACACACAGTGATATTTGAGAAGTGAAATGAAGTTTATTGGAGTTACAGAAAGTGTGCAATAATTGTTCAAACAAAATCAGGCAGGTGCATAAATTTGGGCACTGCTGTCATTTTATTGATTCCAAAACTTTTAGAACTAATTATTGGAACTCAAATTGGCTTGGTAAGCTCAGTGACCCCTGACCTACATACACAGGTGAATCCTATAATGAAAAAGAGTATTTAAGGGGGTCAATTGTAAGTTTCCCTCCTCCTTTGATTTTCTCTGAAGAGTAGCAACATGGGGGTCACAAAACAACTCTCAAATGACCTGAAGACAAAGATTGTTCACCATCATGGTTTAGGGGAAGGATACAGAAAGCTGTCCCAGAGATTTAAGCTGTCTGTTTCCACAGTTAGGAACATATTGAGGAAATGGAAGACCACAGGCTCAGTTCAAGTTAAGGCTCGAAGTGGCAGACCAAGAAAGGTTTCGGATAGACAAAGACCTGCAACATCATCTTGCAGCAGATGGAGTCACTGTGCATCGTTCAACCATTCGGCGCACTTTACACAAGGAGATGCTGTATGCGAGAGTGATGCGGAGGAAGCCTTTTCTCTGCCCACAGCACAAACAGAGCCGCTTGAGGTATGCTCAAGCACATTTGGACAAGCCAGCTTCATTTTGGAATAAGGTGCTGTGGACTGATGAAACTAAAATTGAGTTATTTGGGCATAACAAGGGGCGTTATGCATGGAGGAAAAAGAACACAGCATTCCAAGAAAAACACCTGCTACCTACAGTAAAATATGGTGGTGGTTCCATCATACTGTGGGGCTGTGTGGTCAGTGCAGGGACTGGGAATCTTGTCAAAGTTGAGGGACGCATGGATTCCACTCAGTATCAGCAGATTCTGGAGACCAATGTCCAGGAATCAGTGACAAAGCTGAAGCTGCGCCGCGGCTGGATCTTTCAACAAGACAACGACCAAACACTGCTCAAAATCCACTAAGGCATTCATGCAGAGGAACAAGTACAACGTTCTGGAATGGCCATCTCAGTCCCCAGACCTGAATATAATTGAAAATCTGAGGTGTGAGTTAAAGAGAGCTGTCCATGCTCGGAAGCCATCAAACCTGAATGAACTAGAGATGTTTTGTAAAGAGGAATGGTCCAAAATACCTTCAACCACAATCCAGACTCTCATTGGAACCTACAGGAAGCGTTTAGAGGCAGTAATATCTGCAAAAGGCGGATCTACTAAATATTGATTTCATTTCTTTTTTATGGTGCCCAAATTTATGCACCTGCCTGATTTTGTTTGAACAATTATTGCACACTTTCTGTAAATCCAATAAACTTCATTTCACTTCTCAAATATCACTGTGTCTCCTATATGATATATTTAACTGACATTTTTTATCGTAACAACCAACGATTTATACAGGAAAATAATGACTATTAACAAGGTTGCCCAAACTTTTGCATCCCACTGTATATACTTGATATCATTTTCAGGATGAAATGCATTAAAGCAGGTATTAAACATGCACGGTAGTGCTGCTCCCATGCAGTAAGGGGTCCCCGGGTGTACATTCAGTGTAGAGAACTTAATTGCAGGTGTGACGAGGCTCCAAAAATCTGTATGTTTGAATGGGTATCGCACAGGTTTAACTTAAATATTGTGTAAATGTTAGGTTCATGATCTGGTTGTCGGAGACACGAACACAGAATTCAGTGGATGTTGTTCTGAGTGGGCTTTCTTTATTGCATGCATGCTGTCTCTATCTGATGTACCAAACCCTCAGCTCCTATCCTTTTTCTTTCCCCACCTAACCAATCACCACACGATAAACGTCTTTGTGAAATTAAAACTAGTTATAAACTTAGACTATGGAGTGTTCAGAACTTGAAAAAAAAATCTTTGTTATACATGTTTAATTATGCCATCCATTCAGGGTTGCACCCATCCCAGCAAGCATTGCGTGCGAGGCAGGAGCAAATCCTGAACGCCAGCACATCGCAGGGTGAATACGAGCAAAACATACACTAGCAGGGCCAATATAACATAACAAAACCCCACATCCTATAGTGTGCAGCAGAAATAACTCCCACATTTCAAAAAATCACTGTGGGGTCCCCAAAGCAGATAGAGGGGTGCGGTCCGTTCCGTTAGGTACGTACCTTACCTAACGGAACGGACCGCACCCCTCTATCTGTTTTAAATAATAAAGTTTTCAGTCGTCGCCATGCCATATGGAGGCTTTTTTCAAAAATGGCAGATCTGTAGCTGCAACGCAGAGGGTATTTCGCGCACAGTTCAGTTTACGTGCTAATGAAAGAAAGTGTTCCAGGCCGGAAAACGATTTTGCTGTGGGTTCAAAGAGTAAGGGCAACAGGAGGTTTTCAAACATTGTCCTCTGTCCTTGGACCAACTAAAGGAGGCTATTCAAGAAGAAATTGAAGGAATTTCGCCTGACATGCTAGTGAGAGTGATGGAAAACTCTTGGCTCCAAATGTGTATCAGCCGTCAAGGCCACCATTTGGACGATATCATTTTTAAAACTTAAAGTAAAAAAAACTTTATGTCTACATTTGGGAAATAAAAAGTTTTTGGTGATACCTCGTAGCATTTTTTTTCAATCCCCCTTTGAAATGTGGGAAGTTATTTCTGCCGCACCCTGTACATGACATTGAAAGGAAACTGAAGCACGCCGAATAAACCCACCAGAAAAACATGCAAATTCAAGGCAGGTACACCCGAGACCCCCTTGCTGCGAGGCAGCAGTGCAGCCCCCCCCACATGATTAATGCATTTCATCATGAAAATTATATGAAGTATTTATCTTAGCATTCTAAATGTTCTGGGAGCAGGAATGTATTCTGTGTGACGATCGCTGCCGGCGCCGCCTCAGTACAAGAGGAAGTCAGATTAAGAAGCACGTACCGATTTAACATGGCTCGGGGAACACTTAATGCAAAGCATTTAATGTGCTACATAACTTATGATGGCATTTGAGAAAATGTAGTAAATTTAAATATTCATTTTATGATGGTTTAGTTTACGATGTTCAACTTTAATGACAAATTACGAGAATAAAGTCAACATGTCGTCACACGATTACACAGTACCCAGGTACATTACAGTGCATTGAAAAAAAAAAATAAAACGAGAACAATTTGACTTGTAGCATTATCCAGTACTATAGAAACATTATTCACAGATTTGAACATAATGGTCCACATCCGACCTTTTAAAACCAATGTATCTCCAGGCAACGGACGGAATGTTCTCTGTCCATTTTCACCACACAATACCTCCACTACCGTTTGTACTCTATTGCATGCCTATTTAACGGTGTAGCAGTGAAAAAGGTCCCCCTTAAACAGTTTCCTACTGCGCCACATTCCGAACATTGTTTAGGCAATTTAAACTGGTGTTGTGGTATAAGAAAAATCCATATCATAACACAAATAAAAAACGGTTTTCGGTATGAACCGGTATACCGCCCAACACTAATAATGGGTCAACTTTAAGTACCTCATTCTAATTTGAAGTAATCTTTGTGTTTTTCATATAGACTGAGGCTTCTTGTCTAGTATGGTGCTATTCAACCCCCTCAGTGTTTGTCTGTTTTGTTGCATTATAACCTGAAATTAAAATAGATATTTATTTGCATTTTATGTAATAGACTTAAAAATACATATAGTCCAAATTGTTGACATGGTATGATAATAAAATATGCTGTGTGTGTTATATATATATATATATATATATATATACAGAAACGCACACTCTCACTCACAACAGGTCAAACGTTTTAGAACATCACTGTTTTTTCTTCAGATTTAATTGGCTGAAATGCAATGAATGACCTAAAATGGTGAAAACATAAGCATTAAACTGTCAGCAGACAAAACTGTTTGTCTGTTTCAAATTTGAAACTTTGACAAAGTTTCACCTTCTAGCATAACCCTAAAGCTATACGGGTGTGGCTTAAAGGGAAAGAAGTATTTAAATGCCAGGAAATGGCCTAGTCAAATCCCAGACCTCGGGGCATAATTTGAAGGTTTCTTTACACCAACATAACCTATCTAAGTTGAAGGAGTTGGAGCAGATTTGACTTGTGTAATGGGTGAAATTCCCAATGGCTAGATGTGCTAAGCTATTAGAGGCATTCCCCAAGAGACTTGCAGTTGTAAGAGTGGCAAAAGGTAGCTGTACAAATTATTCTTTTTTTTTTGTCATAATCATTGTTTGCATCACAATAAAAACATTTTGAATCAAATGGTGGTCACTCCCCAGAAATCAGTTTTAGTTCCAGGTTGTAATGTGACAAAATGGGACAAACTGAGGAGATGATTCCTTTTGCAAGGTACTGTATAAAGCACTCTATAATCTATGCAGGTATATTGGGGCCAAGCCAAAGTCTGTGCAGTGTAGTAAATAAGTCAATTCTATCCTATCATTTTTCTGCATCTAAAGATGGTAAAACTTCTTGTGAATCAGATTTTGAGGGCAAGCACACTACATTAAGCAGGTGTGGAAGGTTTAAATCAGAGTATTTTTCTTTAATAAATCTGGGATGGTCTTGTGATACTACCGAGGCAAGCACTTTCTCAATCCTTCTAAATAAGACTTTTGCTATTATCTTCACTTTGTTATTCAGGAATGAAATTGTTCTATGTGCTTATTTTTACTTGGGAGGAACAGTTATAAATGCTTCCAGGAATGTTTTGGTAGAATTTTCTATTTAGCTTCTATGAATGTTGTTATTAATAATGGATCTGACTTAGTTGAGGTATTTTAACTAAAATTCCACTAGATAGCCACCTGGGCCTACAGCCTTCCTACTTTGGATTTGAGTTTATGGCTTGTATTTCAGTGTCGGATTTATCAGTTTTTTTTTCTGCACTCCTAAGCTTTTGTCTAATCTTTTACTGAGAGGTATATTAGGACTTTTAGAACTCTTCAAATGTATGTGTCCGTTATCTCTTTATGATTCCTAATTTTATTTCCAGTAGCGCAAGTTTTGTTTTTGCATTGTAAACTTCCTACTTATGGATTTGTTGAACTATAGGGTGGTCCAGATCTAATTATGCAATTTTCATTACGCTATAACTTTATTACGTAGAAAATAACACAAAAAATCCCGGACCATCGAAGTGCGCGAAATGACGACATTAAGAATCGTCTTTGCGCCGAACTGGAATCGTCCCTGCATAAATCAAAGTCATCCTGACGATCTGGGTCTGCATAATTAGATCTGGACCACACTGTTAGAATCTTACTATGAACAGAGAGAGACAACAATGATAACAATGTGGCAATTTTAAAATTAAGTTGTTTAGTTTTTCTTGATGTCCGGAGATTAAGTTCTGATTGCATGGCTAGTCTTTTCCTATAGATCACCTCCACAGGAGATCTGCCATATTCATGATCTATTTTGGAATTCTCTGTAATCAGTTGTGTAGCCTTCCTAGTCTCTAGTTTGGTTTTTATGAAAGATATGTGAAATAGTTAGTCCTCCTTAAAATGGCTTTCAATGCTCTCCAGTTTTTTCCTATGAGAATTTCTTCTCTGGGGATCCATTGGTCTCCAAAAAAAAAACACACCTCTATTTGTGTTTTGCCAATCAAACCTATGCCACATATGACGACTTTTGCAGTGATTTTCAGTCTTTGCCACTCGGAGGCAGTTGATGGTGTGTTCCCGTAAAGCCAATCACCTAATGTGATATACCTAACAACTGAGATCAAATACTCAAAGATTGGCTAGGATAAAATCAAACCGGTCTGACTTTGTTCATTGGGCTGGGCTCTTTACATGCAAGAGTTGAGAACCAATGAGGGTTCAACCGGCAGTACAGTAAATTGAATGTAGCAATGGGGAGGCTTAATGCACTGTGTTATGAACACTTCACAAGGCACTGCTACAGTGCTGGGAACATCTGGTAACTAGTGGGCTGTGGAGCACACAAGCAGAATAGAATCCTGTTTGTTTTGATGTCTGTTATTTTGCATACCATGGTAGAATGGAAAAATGACAAATTATTGCTGAACCTAATACTTTTTAAAAGTGCTGGCTTTGTCAGGCAGCAAGCACACTCTTGGCTCAGAAAAAGAAGTGAGCACAACTGTGCTGGAAGATGGCTTTAAAGTAGGTAAACCTGACATGGGCTATGGTTTTTAGTTGTGTAATTTGTCATGGAGCAGTGATAAAATTGGGGACAGCGGTTGCTTAGCCATCTTAGGTAAAGATGCACTAGTATTGCTAAAAGTAGTTAGCAAAGAATCTGTTTTTTCAGGTGATGTAAATATTTTAGAAATACCGTGCAAGTTTTTAACCCCTTGTCTCGGTTTTTATTTAATTTCTGTCTTTTATTGGTTGCAATGGAGAAAGAAAATTTTATATTCGATAAATATGAGCAAATGAAAACCTTGATCCTTTTTATGGGCAAGAATAAAAAATATTCTCTTGACTTCAGATATAAATGTGCACTTTGCAGCTATATTTGAGGACCTGTCCAAGTCTATGTTTAAAATGCAGTTAAACTATCAAGCTGTTATGATTTTATGAGTGCGCTTATTCGTAACTAGTGCTAATAAATAAATTAGCCAATGCATAAATTCTTTGTCATCCACATTAGGTTTTGAATGCTACATATGTTGCTTCAAGTGGAAATTATGTTATGGGTTAAATTCCCACACCCATGTTTTTATTATTACATCTAAAATGAGGGTTTACCTGCTCCAGTCTCTTTTCAGTCAGTATTGGTCCTTGTTAAGTAAATCTCCTGTAAAGATTCAATATTGGCCTTTAAGCCTGTGAGATAGGAGAATCCTTTTTTCTCTTTAGGTCATGATTGAGACCTTTTACATTCCAGCATGCAAGGTTCAATGAGTGGTCAGAGACTTGTTACTTGTGTCGGGGGACATTTTGTGATCATAAGTAAATGCAGGAAGTTATTTCAGATATTTACCTTAACACTAATTTCATATCTTTATTGCTGGTTGTTACAATTAATAAGCTAGCACATGAAGTGACATTTATAATTATCGGGGTAAAGGAACAGAGATGATAATTTGCTGTCTTTACCTACTCTTCCTACGATGTAGTTTTAATTAATTAGAAAATTATGCCTAAACAGAAAAGGGGATTAAGTGTTAAAATGCCTTGCCATGAAATTTTCTACCTTGTGCTGCAAGGAAAGGTAAAAATAGTTAAAATTAATTTATCCAAAAAAGAGAAAACAGTTTAGTAAAGGTTTACAAGCAGTAGTGCAGGCAGTAAAATAGCTATTAGAGTTTACTTCAGTAGATGATGTAAATAAAGTTTAAGAAAAAAAAAAAATGTGCAAATAGCACTGTGCACCTTTTATGGTCCTCAATACCTTGAATGAGATGTTCATGTATGAATGCTGCCAGCATGAAAAAAATGCAGGTCACCCTAAATAAATCCCAGTGAATTCCAGAAACAGTTAGCCCAGATATTTCCCTCGTTGTATGTGTGATAATTGCTTGAAATTTGTTTCTGTAATAAATAGTTGAACGTAATTTGTGTACAACCCCCAAATCATTGGCATTGGAAAATAAATGCATTTTGTCCCATATAAAAATATAGGTTTCTTTCAGACAATCAATGATGTCTGTAGTTTGTACATGCTGAGATGCATTTTTTTGTGGAGTAACATCACTAACTACTTCCCCAATGGAGAACTGTGAAGTGTTGAAGATATTGCCATCCTCTGGGTAGGTTGCACTGTAAACAGAGATTTTATTCTCTTAGGGCTGTTGCTAGCTCCTTTGTTTCCAAGGTGTCTCACTGAATTTTTTTTTTTTTTTTTTTTTGGTAAATGTACATTCAAATTGCTTTTTGGTTGCATTCCCCTAGTTATTCTGTAACTTGCATAGATTTACAGTATAAATTCATCAAGCATATGTTAGAATTTGAATTGTAGCAAAGTATGAAAGTTAGAGTTGTAAATTCATTCTAAAGGAGTTCTAAAAAAATTTACCATAATACCAAAAACAAGATGCCAGTGCTTGCTATCAGACAGTGCTGTCTAACTCTCACTTTAGGAAATTTTGGTCACAAGCACAGTTAAAAAAACGAAAACAAAAAAAATTGCATATTATATTTAATGTATAGTAAGTAAGTAGTTGAGAAATGTAATTTTTTTTATTTATTTTTTGTTTTTAATGTTTTAATTTATTTCAGCCGTTGATGGAAACCGAAAAAGTGAAATTAAGCTCAGAAATGTTTTGTAAAGGTGGCAAATTTTAATTGATTTAAAATAATCTAATGTATTTTGGGGAAAAAAGTATTGGCTCTTTAAATGGCCTCAGTGCACTGTTTGATATAATTTTTAACTCAGAGCATGATGACCGTGTTGGTGGCCCCACATTTCGCACCAAAAAGGGCAGAGGTCCATTTCGGGGAAAGATGTACAGTGAACAGACATCAAGACAACGATACCGTGGTGGAGCTGCTCCTGGACCTCGTTCACGTTATGAGGATGATGATGATGGTGATGTTTCAATGAGTGAAAGTTTACATGACTCTGGCCAACGACGGTAGTAAGTTTTAACTATACTTTTACAAAGTAATAGTTATAGCTTAGAATCTCTTTTAATATGTAAGGAGCTAATTAGCTTAATTTTGGCTTTCTTAACTATAGTAGATTTAAAATGTTTTTGTTTTCTCTTAGTATGCCTTATGGGACTAGACCTGGACGACGTGGTGAAGAGAGACATGATAATGACAGAGACAGAGCTGGAACATCAAACAATCTGAGTGGGCTTCGCCTGTCACCTCGTGAAGGTTCCTCCCGAAAAGGCTGGTTTAAAGTCACTGTAAGCAATGTATATAATTTAATTATCTATTCGTACAATTTGTTTTTAATTTTAAATAGTAATAGCTAAGGATGTGACTAGTTTTGCATGTCAGAGTACATGTGAACAAGTAATAAAAAACATTGTTGCCAATGGTGTTATATCTTTACTGATTTTTAACATTAGTCCTTGAACGGAGGCGTGATTCTGCAATTATCAGCCATCCTCTGCTAGCAGTGTTACATTTCAGCAAAGATGAAACTCCATTCACATCAGCATCAAACATTTACTACTCGCACTCAGACGGATAACCAAAAAATCCAGATGATATAGAACTTAACAATGATTCCAGTATAACCACATTAAAATTCCAAGCAAGCAGATTTTTTGCTATTTTTCATTGAAATGTTTGTATTTTAAATACCTTATTTTGATCTATGGAATGTTTCTTTTACAGATCCCATTTGGAAAAAAGTATTCAAACTCCTGGCTGCTGTCTACACTTCAGGGGTTGTGTATGGCTCCATTTGAACCCGTGCAGGCAAGTAATTTCTTAGTTTTTCCCTTCATTGTGGGTTGTGTGCAATGCTTCATTCCCCTCTCCATCTAAAGTATAGTTGTAAAGCTGTATTTATAAATGTTTATCATCAATTTGCTTTTAAGTTTGAAGAAAAACACAATTTCTAATTTTTTTGTTTAAACTGTCTTTTCTTATAGCTTCATTATGAAGGCCAAAAAGCTGTATTTTATGTGGAAGATTCAAATATCGCAAATGCTTTAAAAGCTAGTTCCAAGAAAATCAGAGACAAAGAAAATTTTAAGGTATTGTCAATTAACGATCTTGACAAGTCTAGTTTTCCACTCTATTTTAAAGTACAAAGACACTTTGTCAAATTAGTTTAATAGTGGAGTCTATTTCTTTGTTTTTTGTTTTTTTTGTAACTGTAAGTTTGAGCCATTTTACTTTGGAGAGAGTTGACTAACTTATCATTTTTATCCAAAAGAAAATGTGACCCGTGACCACAGATTAAGTCCCATTAGTGTTAATAAAGAGGAAGACATATGGTACGGGTCAAATTGCATTTTTGGTTACTGCTATAGCCTGCTGTCCCCAAGGAAACACTGTAATGCAATTACAGTTTGTGCTATGGATCTGCGGATAGGTACTAGTGACCCAGGTCATCTGAGTGAGCAAGTACAAACAAAGGAATCCTACTTGGGTTTGGTGGGGTTGTGATGCTTTAAATCTGGTTATTTTAAAGAGTACTTGGACACAGGGAATCCTTGTGTTACTAAAAAGAACTCTAAGCCATGGTGATAGCAGTGATATGTTTGAGCTCTTCACTTAATTTACGGTATGATACTTGGTATTTGCTGGGGAAAGTAGTGTATTTATAATAGCCATCAGGCTACTGGCATTGTGTTGAATGTGTGTGTGGTTTTTTTTTTTTGATGACGTAAAAAATTCAGAACATGAGTGTTCTATGGCTGGTGGGGTCTTGAGTATCAGATCAGTGGCATAGGGTTCTGTTGCTTTCTCCTAGTCTTGTGGTTCATTTGCTGCTGTATTTGGTACGTCTCACACTTTTCCTTTTTACTCAGATTGTATTAGAAAGGAAAGGTTCTCCTTTTTTTTTTTTTTTTAAAAAAAGGTGTTCTCTCTCTCAGTTGTAACAATTGCCAGAATATTTAATGTTGTACAAATCATAACATGATTTATCTGCAGATAAATTAATAAATAGATAATAAAGGCTTGACTTTGCTTGAACTTGTTTTAGTCAGGTTAGTATTTTTCAGGTAATTTTAAATCTATACCACTGTTGTCGAACACCAGGCCCGGAGGGCGACACTGGCTACAGGTTTTCATTCTAACCCTTTTCCTAATCAGTGACCTGTTTTCACTGCTAATTCACATTTTAATAGCCCTGTTAGAAGGATTCAGTCCTCTAAATTGATTTGTTTCCTCATTAAAATGTAGCCAAACAGAAATGAGACGTGAAACGAGCCAACAGATAACCAGCTAAACTGGGGCTTCAAACTCCAACCAGTTTCTTAATGAGAAGCCAATTCTTGCTGTTAATTAAACTCGTTTAATTTCACGGCTTGTTGTTGCTCTCATTCTGCCACAGCTAACATTTCCAAAACTGTTGATTTTCTGTTTTTCATAAGAACATCGTCAGAGTGTTGAGAGATCAACCTTCCTGAGACCTTCAACCTTCCTTTATTTTCAGATATTGTATGATGTAGTGGCTTGTTTTGTGTCTCATTGTTTGGCTGCTAATAAAGGAAAAAGAAAGAAGTAAAGGGCCCCAAGTCAAGTTAATTAAAACAAGTAATTAGCAGCAAAAACTGGTCACTAATTAAGATGGTTAGAATGAAAACCTGCAGCCACTGCGGCCCTCCAGGACTACAGTTTGACACCCTTGATCTAGACCTTACAAAATACTCTATTTACAGCTGTGGGTGTATATATAGCCACATTTGTTTAACATCTTAACTTTTTTTTTTTTTAAGCTTATAATCCTGGTACGGTCCTCTTCTCCACCATCCTCTGTTGTTAGGCAAGAGCTCCTGAAACCTGAGGCAGTAGAAATCTTGAAGGTATGAGTAATGACATTGAGAACACTGTAGGGAAGCCTTGATGTTTTCGTGTTCTTTACTTTTTTGTAAAATTTTAATAATGTCTCCCTTTCAGCAATGCATGAGTAAACGATATGATCGGACTCAACAAGCACTTGATTTGAGCAACCTCCGAAGTGATCCAGGTATGTGGAATGAGTTGAGCAAGGCTGTGTTCTTAGGCGCGAGTATTGTGATAACATTTTGTGCAGTCAGTGCTCCTGCATTTATTTGGTACCCATACAGAGGTCATTTCTTTTTTCCAGAACAGTGATGAAACTGTGGTTCAATAGAATTGTTTAATATATGTACTTTTATGGTCTGTTGAACACCTGGAACAAAAGGTAACAGACAAAGAAAGTGAATTATAAAAAGGAATAACACTGTATAATATGGTAATTGTGTGATGACAGATGTTACTTGCTCACCTCTCTACATGTTCAATTTTGTGTACCAAGATTAATGAATGCAATGTCAGAGTGTGTGTGATGTATATACATATTTGTGTGTGTATAAAATTTATAACAAAAGTGTGTATATCTAATATGTATAATGTAACCAGCAGCTGCATAGTAAGCTCAGCTCAGTTAACCCTTTGAATCCAGCCAGCTGATTTTGGGGCCAGCCACAAAGTATTACATACCTGAAAGGCTGGTATGGCGGCCCCACCTGTCTTCTATCTAAACCTTGTTGCCCTGAAATACAGCCTATGCATATCTGTTATGCTGCGCTATTGTTATGCCACTCTTCTGTCCAAATCTTACAGTCTGCTGCTGTAGAGACATATTCCAGAAAGACCGCTGCACCTCTCTGCTTTTATAATCTGGTTGGCCGGAATGCCAGCCTTTACACTATTAGACTACGCACATAATAAACTGTTGTCTACATATTCTGTTGTGCAGCTTACACAAGTTACACTGCTGTTTTTATTTTTAGCTGCAGGCTAGTTTTGTTTTTTCTCATGGGTTTCAAGAAAGAAGACAATTTTCAGTTGTACTTTAAGCATCTGTTGTTTTGAGTTGCTCCCATGTTAATGTATGCAGAAACGTACAAGCAGACAAAGAGAGCTTCTGCCCTTCTGTTCAATGGGAGATTTCTTTCCTCCTTGACCTTGCCTAATGACATGTACATTAGGTGTGGCAGATGTACCACCCTAGTCAAACTCGACACACGATACTGTCCTCCCAGCTTGTTGCATCATGCAAAAGCGAGAGATACATGGGGCAATTGATTGGAAGATGATTAAAATCATGTGACAGTTCTTGTGTATTGCTTCTGGCACGAAGAACTGTTTTGAGGTATATTACTCAAAGGTGCAATTTTGAAAGTAGATCCTTACAATGGACAGTAGAAAATGATGAGACTGCGAGACTGTAATACCATACAGATTGTTTTATAATAGCAATATGTTGTTGAAACATTGTGGATTATCATAATATCATCATATAATAAAATTTTACTTTTTATAAATCAAAATTTTTGTTTTTCAAAATTGTTAAATTGCTGGGGATGCAGGGCTATAGTGCCAAAAACGCTGGGGAGGACAGGATTCAAAGAATTAATAATCTGAATAGCTGCAGTTCATAGTGTCCTGAGTTCAGTACATGTCCCAGCCGGACTGTCCCAGGGAGTAGAGCTACTGGGAGAGGGAAGGGACATGCCTTAACATTCAGTGGTACATGTGGTCTATAGTATCTCGCAACAGCACATTCATGCAATAAGCTCTGTTTTGTGGGGAATTTGTGCCCATTTAGCCAAAATAGTATTTTTGAGAAGTAATACTGATGGTGGTCAAAAAGGCTTGGCTCAAAAGCTGCATTCCAGTTTATCCCAAATGTGTTTTGTAGGGTTCAGATAAGGGTTCTTTGCAAGTTAGTTTCCCCACTACAAACTCGTTTAAAAAAAAAACAAAAAAAAAAAACACGTCTTTAACCCTTTAAAGTGCTGGAACTGGCTATAGTTGGTTCCCAATGCAATTTGCCAGCACACTGGAGCCGAGTATATTCGGCCACGTATATACATTGAATGCTGCAACTGGCAATAGTCATGTCCCAGTGCAATTTGCCAGCACACAGGGACCGAGTATATTTGGCGACATACATTCATTGAATGCCACAACCAGCTACTGTCTCTTCACAGATCAATTTGCCAGCACGCCAGAGCTGATCAGTCAGTGCTGTATATTCGTTGAGCAGCCAACTCATAACCACTGCTGCATTCAAAACTGCAACACCACTGTCCCTGGGATTCAGCCGCTGCACTAGACTAGCTTGCAAGCATCCGTGCTTACCTCTGTGTGCTTGCGTGCAGCCAGTTCAAGCGCAGTTGGCTCTGTGATTTAATGAATTTCATCAATGGCGTCAGTTGTACCTTGTGCATATAATAGATTGTTGCAGTAGTTTTTTTTTAGTAGTTTTTACAGCTCATTGGCAGTATGTAAAATGATCAGTTTTGAAGTAATTGTGATGATCTTTGCATGAAAAAATTTCACATTTTCTTTGTGAATTGTGATGTTTACTTACAAAGTGCAGCAAAAAAGTATTTGACGTCCAGGGGTGTATTAACCCCCAAGTATTTGACAGTATAAGGGTTAAGGACCGGGCTTTATGCACAGGGCACAGTTAAGCTGAAAGAGTAAAAGGCCTTCCCCAAACTGTTTCCATAAAGTTGGAAGCACACCACTGTTTAAATTGTCTTTGTATGCTGTATAGCATCAACAGTACCATTCACTGGGCCTAGGGGCCTAGCCAAACCCTGAACAGACCCTCTACCAAACTTTACAGTGGACACTGTACAGTTCTTAATGTAGCATTCCCCTGGTGTCTGCCAAATCTGCATTCATCCATCACAATTCCAGGTAGTGAAGCATGACTCATTCTAGAGAACGTCCATTGCAATGGCGGCATGCTTTATGCTGCTCCAGCTGGTGCTCGTCATTGGGGAAACATAGGTGGCATCCTATGATGATGCCGTGTTTAGAAATATTAAGCTCTTCAGTGTGATCCATTCTGCTGCCAGTTTTGTCAATAAAGATTACATGGCAATGTGCTTGATTTTTATTCACCTGTTTAATGAGTGTGGCTGAAACACATGACCTCAGTAATGTGGAAGGGTGTTCACATTCTTTTGGCCATATAGTGTAGTTTCTGATCACTTGTGCTGACCAAATTGCACTTTACTTGCAAATTATCCATCAGACTTTAACTGGAATAAAGCAAACAACAAAATCTTGAAATAACTTAATACTACTTCCACTGCACAATTCAGTTATCTTTAATCCCACTGTAGCATTTACTCATGCAAGACATGGTATGTTAAAGTTGTGGTTAAGAGAAGCAGCATATTTCGTAAGCTATTACATGTGACCATAGCCTTACACATTTTCTGCGTTTTGCTAAGTTGGTTTCCTAAGCTGCTACTCTTTGTAAACAATTTGGACTTGCAAGTGTTCTCTGATTCTTGATTCTATTTTTTAACCTACCTTTTCCTTTGCTGAAACATAAGCTAATTTGTGATGACTATATATGTGAATTTTAAGATTTGTAGGTTTTTTTTTTACCCTAAATGATTACAGCACACAACTGTGTTCCAAAGTAATGCACTTACTCTTTTTACTTTTAATATTGTATTTCAAAACAAAAAAAAAAAAACCCTATTCAGTACTTTGCTGTTTTCTACTGACCATGTTGATCTCTAAAGCTGTCTTAAGTCGAAGAAAGTTTATATACTGAATTTTACCTCCTGCTCATTGTGAAATTGGGGTGGTACGCATATAGGTTTTTGCTTTACCTGGCTTAAAGCATTGTTTCACCTCCACCTGGATGTACTGAACGGAACCATAAAAATTAGTATGTAATTGAGGCTTATCAGCTACCTAGACATGTGTAGCCAATGCACAAAAACAAGACGTTATGAGAGTAAGAGTATACAATGAGTATATGTACAGTCACAAAATAAAGGAAATGGCATTATTTTATGTGCATTATTTTATATTATCTGTGGTTTGTATATATACTTTTTGTTTATTGCTCTCTCCATGAAACCTGGTGGTTTAATTTCCATTGACTGGTGGAATTGAGGGGTGAGAGTTTAGGAAGCTCTTTGAGTTTGGCATTTGCAATGCAGTATTTCACAGCTGCATATTCTGTACTGTTCCACTTAGCGCTCTGAAATGTATAATCACAAGTATCCTATGGGGAACAGCAAACCTATGTTCCCTGGTTCACAGGCGAGTGCTTTGTGGTGTGAAGTAAATTGAGAGCTCCAGCCATCAACCACGCAGAGCCCATCTCTGACAACTGCAAATAGTGCACTTCACTGGTGATGTCAGCTGATTTCTCTCTGTGTTAACCCTCACCTTCTCTGTGTAGTGTCACCACTATCCTCCCCCTGTTCATAGTGCAAATTTACCCTTACTGCCAGGTGAATTGCTGTGGACTTGCATTTACGAATTATCTCATTTAGATGATTTGTGCTGTGGTGAACTATGAGCCTGCTTGTCTCCATCTCACAGGCGATTGGCTGGCACCATTATTCAGCCATGCAGAGTCCATCTCTCACTGCTGTGAGCTGTGTAATTCCCTAGTGACATTGACTAATATTTTTCTCCTTGACAACACAGTGGCCATTTGCTGTATCCAAGTTTTCAGCTATCCAAAGTAGCATCAGGTATTTTAAGAAGTGAATGAAGCAAGAAAAAAAAAAAAAATCTGCATAACAAAAATAAAAAAACAAAAAAATTGTATGGTTTAGTTTTTCAGCTGTTTTCAGATGCTAGGCACTTTGTCAACCTTTCCTTAAACTACACTTGTTATACAGTATCGGTATAGCAAACTTAGTAATTGTTGGAGGTTTGTATTGCTTCACTGCCATATGACGATCATAAAGCACAACTGATTTGTCAACAGCCATTCTGCTTAGATATATGGACCTTGTAAATCTCTATGAGTATGACAAAAGATCCCCCCCCGAAAGAAGAGAAAATATTTGTATATCTTCAGGCTTTTGAATTTCGAATTAATATATATGAACCGCAGTGAAAGTAAGCAGCATTCACAAATGTTTGTCAATGATTACTGATTGCTGCTGATAGATCAGAAGTAAGGACACAACAACCTCTATGGGACATATACAGGTGAAATTTGGGACTTTTATTAGTTGTCAGTTATAATCAAAAATAAAAAATAAATATTTTAAATACATCAGTCTGTGTGTAATGAATGAATCTAATATACACGTTTCACTTTTTGAATGGAATTACTGAAAGCAACTTTGTCAAGATATTCTAATTTTATGACCGGCACCTGTACTTTATTTCCTCATATAAAAACATGTTATGATGAAAGAACTGGTAACGTCCATTTTGAATTTTTATTTGCAAGAATTCACATCCTGAAACATGCATTTGGAATTTCCTGTTTTTTCTTTTTCCCTCCATAAAGTGCTTTTTTTTTTTTTTTTTTTTTGGGTTCTTTAATTATTTTCTTTTTGTGGTGTGTGTGTGAAATGTGCAGGAAGTCAGTCATCTAATACAATATATAAGCATTTATTTTTGTGCATCAAATTTTCAGCAATAAATTCATAGTATGGTCTACAACCCTAAAGTATAATACAAAATGGTTGTATATACTGTGTGATATATGTATTAAGATCTTTCAATAACGAAAAAAAAAAGAGTACAAGTACAAAAAGTAAAAGTACATTTCTCTATCTATACTAATAAAAGGCAAAGCCCTCACTCACTCACTCACTCACTCACTCACTCACTGACTCATCACTAATTCTCCAACTTCCCGTGTGGGTAGAAGGCTGAAATTTGGCAGGTTCATTCCTTACAGCTTCCTTACAAAGGTTGGGCAGGTTTTATATCGAAATTCTAAGTGTAATAGTCATAACTGGAAGCAGTTTTTCTCCATTTACTGTAATGGAGATGAGCTTCAACGCCGTGGGGGCGGAGTTTCGTGCGACATCACGCCTCCCACGTAATCACGCACATAGAAAACCAGGAAGACCTGAAAAAAGCGCTGAAGAAAACATGCATTATATAATTGAGAAGGCAGCGAAACAATAAGAAGCGAGCGAGTGACATATACAACCATATTCATGAGTTCTGCTACTTCGGAAACAAAGCACGATGTAAACCTACACTTTAAAGTAAGTTCATAGACAGGCTGCCGCTGGCGTTTGTAATTTAGTGCCTGCCCATATAAGGCCGTCCGTCAGCGGCAATCCAATAGCAAACTGCCACGGGTAAATATTCACGGGTGAAGGACTGTGCTTATGGAGAGGAAGATGAGATGGTCAGGGTGGTGTTTGACACAAACTCAGCGAAACTGCGAGAGAAAGTTTTAAGTGCCAGGACTAAGGTAACATTAAATACAGCCATGGACATAGCAGGAGATGGCACCAGCACAGCTGGGAACCTTCGATGCAAGTACACCGAGTGGCTCACGTGAACTGCGCAGTGCACAGATAAAAAGCAACAGTTCCAAAGAGCGCTGAACAAAAACCGAATTACACAATTGAAAAGGCAGCAAAAAATATGAAGCGTCTGATACATACAAGCATATTCATAAATCCAACTACTGCGGAAACAAAGCACACGTTGGAAAAAGTCAATGTCCCGCTAAAGGAAGACAGTGTAAAAAAAACCCGTGCATGCAGTGTGTCAGGTCTCAGATAAAGAAGAAGACGAGCTGTTTATTGATGCAGTAAGAAATGAATCGATGAATGAAACCTGTCATCTTTACAACGATTGACAAACACGGAATGTAACTTGAACACAACACATCCTACAAATACGAACCTGATTGAAAGAAATAATGATAATCAAATCCTTGATGACAGCAACACTCAGTAACACTTACAAAACAAATACTGTATATTGACAGTCATGTTACGTTATTTTTAAAATGTTCCCTTTTCTTTTTCTAGCTTTTTTAACACACTACTTCTCCGCTGCGACGCTGGCACCACCTTAGTTTGAGAAGAAGTCTGAATAAATATGAGGTTAACACAGAAAAACATCACCAATTCAAGCTTTATGAATAATCGATTCGCCATCAATAATTGTTTTGGTAAAGCCATCCTCCTTCCATTTTATAATTTTTCCGCCAATAGCCATGATTAAATGAACGGTAAATAAAGTAAGAGCAAAGCGAGGGTGACTTATTTAGGCAGGCATATATATGACAGCAACACTCATGACAATGTCAATCATGTTACGTTATTATTAAAATGTTTCCTTTTCTTTTTCATTACTTCTTTAACACACTACTTCTCCGCTGCGTAGCGGGTATTTTGCTATATATATAATATATGAATGACCTCCAAAGAGCGCGAGACTTTTGATATCATGAACGTGTCTGCAAAACTGTGGTCTCCTGCCCAGCAAAGTCGAGCAGCCAGCGCGCATGCATAGCTGTGCCGGCCTTTGAGACGCTGACTGCGCTTCTGCCTTAAGTCAAAGTGAGCACTTTTAATTTTTTTCATCCTCCCCCTGCGCTATAGCCCAGACAAGTGCAAACACAGGACCCCTTTTCTACACCACGGAAAAATATTAAGGCGATTCACACTTTCTTTTGCACGTATACGATTATGAGATCCTCACCTCGGATTATGAAGACACGCACACGAGTGGAGGACTGACAGTGCCATCACAGCCGATTAATGGCGGGACGTCTCACCAGTCTACACAAGACCCAACGCAACTGTCCCCAAAAGGCGATCATAACGTCAGCGAACACATCTCTCTATACTATATAAAAGAAAAAGGCAACTTTCCTTTCTTTACACCTTTTATCCCAAACCAAAGCCTTTCTCTCTTAACAGTGCAGAGGACACAAAACTAAATTTCTTTAAATGCCGGTAAGGCACATTACCAGAGGCACAAATTTGAACGTTCACATAGAAAATGTAATTTCTATACCACAGCTGTCGTGTAGCGCCTTTCAAAAGGGATCTACTACCGAGAGATGATCCATATACATTTTAGCTGCTGTTAGTTACTTACCTGTTGTGTTACAGTCTTTAAAATGTAGTTTACCTGAAACCACTCCAGTAGTGCTCAATGTACCTGTACTTCTTAAAAGCGTTAATGTTTTACTGTTTAATAACTTATAGACTATATTTTATTATTTTTCCCTTGCACTCAGTGACCAAAGCTATACACACACATATAGACACATACAAACATACACACAAGTATATGTATGTGTATATATATGTGTGTGTGTTTGTGTGTGTGTGTGTGTGTGTGTGTGTGTATATATATATATATATGACAGCAGCAATCCAAGCTGTGAGAAAACACTAAAAAGGAGGCGTGTCAGACGTTGTGGTACATTTTCTGATGCAGCTAGATGAAAAACTTTGTGACGCTGCCGCCAAATACACAAAACAATTACTTTGACAATCATGTTACATTATTTTTAAAATGTTTCCTTTTCTTTTTCATAACTTCTTTAACACATGACATTGCTGCGGCTGGTATTTTGCTATATATATATATATATATATATATATATATATATCACAGCGACACTCATAACAGTGACAAAACAATTACATTGACAATCATGTTACGTTATTTTCAAAATGTTTCCTTTTCTTTCTCTTTCCTTCTTTAACACACTACTTCTCCTGCCAAGCTGGATATATATATATATATATATATATATATATATATAGAGATAGATAGATATGAGAACAACATATAGATAGATATATATATATATATATATATATATATAGAAAGATAGATAGATATGAGAACAACACTCATATCAATGACAAAACAATTACATTAACAATCAAGTTACGTTATTTTTCAAATTTTTCCTTTTCTTTTTCGTACCTTCTTTAACACACTACTTCTCCGCTGCGAAGCGCGGGTATTCTGCTAGTTATATATAAAAAAAAAAATCCAGGGTCGAGCCGAGACATTTTCAAGAGATTTTTTTCAAATCCTGCGAGCCGAGATTTTGGCTATGAGATTTTTTTCAAGTCACGCTCTCCTCTCAACCATATTCAACCGCGCACATGGTACTCTTACCTCTCATTCGTGTGAATGCTTTTGACAGACACGGTTCCTGCACTATCAGCTCTTATAAATTTTAACATTTTCCTCATTTTAAGTTCCCAATTTAAGAAGACATATTATGTCCAAATCTTATTCAGGAATTTCATCATGAAGAGTTATCAACAAAAAAATTTGTACATGGGCAATCTTGACAAAGAAACAAAGTCAAAAGAATTAACGGCAAAAATGACAATTGGTTAAACGTACATCTCCCGCTAATAACATTAGACGCCAAAGGAGATCTTGATATGCCATTCGTATTAAAACATTAACAGTTTCCCGTTAGATTAGCTTTTGCAAAGACAATTAATAAATCACAGAGACAAACATTTGAAAAAGTCTATCTGAGAGAAAGAAATGAAATTCACTCATGGGCAGTAATACGTTGCATTGTCACGATGCAGGTCCAAACACAGAATCAAAATTCAATGTGATATTGATGAAAATTTAATTAAAGAAATTGTTTTTTACTGAAGTTTAACAGTAAAAGTGAAAGTTTAAAAAGTATTTGCGTGTTAATTTCAAATCCAAACCAAATCATATAACGCAATGAATAACTAACGCAACATGAAACATAATTTACTTTCAAATTATTACATTTTACTATTTTTTAAAATATGGTTAATTACTCGCTGTAATGTAAAATTAGTTCTATTATGCATATGTAACGATTCCCATGAAAATAGCAATCTGTCTAAATTGTTCATCCGCATCCCCATTCGATGGTCTACGTGACCATCTTCATCAAGCCCTTCCGTGAGAACCCTAAATCCAAAGAGGACTGTTTCGTTTATGTTAGGTAGAATGCCCAGAGGGGACTGGGCGGTCTCATGGTCTGGAATCCCTACAGATTTTATTTTTTCTCCAGCCGTCTGGAGTTTTTTTGTTTTTTCCGTCCCCACTGGCCATTGAACCTTACTCTTATTCGATGTTAATTAATGTTGATTTATTTTGTTTTCTTATTGTGTCTTTTGTTTTTCTGTTCTTTATTATGTAAAGCACTTTGAGCTACTGTTTGTATGAACATGTGCTATATAAATAAATGTTGTTGTTGTTATGCGAGTGGAAGAAATGCAAAGTGGCAGGCATGTAGCACCGTCCCGGAGGTTGGCGAGCAAAGCGAGCCGGGGCATAGCACCCTAGTTTTATAATGAAATTTGTTGTTGATGAGTACATGACTGCAGTTAGATTTGCTAATAATTTTCCTTCAAAACGGTGCTTTCTCTTTAAAAGCAGTTTCAAATAGCACTGTAGTTTCAGCAGCTGTTTTCACTTAGAGAAAACAAAATTGTATGCGTTAAATTTTGTTTTTTCCTCTAGCAAACTGTAGTGATTCTTGAAACTGGGTTTGAGTGGTTTTCGAGTTTCAAACGAGGGGAAATGTTGCTTGGTCTTGCTCCGTGTGACTTTTTCTTGTTCCCGCATATGAAAAATGAACTCAAAAGAAAGCATTTTTGTACCATGATGGAAGTCGAAAGAAAAACCGCTGCAGGCATTGGGCAACATTCCTCTTAAGCAATTTCAAAAATTGTTTCCACTGGTGGCTAAAAGTTTTTTTTTTTTTTATTCCAGTTATTTTTGTGTACCCCCTCGTGTGTGTGTGTGTGTGTGTGTGTGTGTGTGTGTGTGTGTGTGTGTATGTATGTAAAGATATAGATCTATAGATATAGATCAATTGTCAGAACAGAAGGATGAGAAAGCCAAAAAAACATTTAATAACATGCTTTAACTCCTATCATCATGAAAATATCACTTATACATCTCAGTATTTTAGTTATTCAGAGAGCTGTAATATCACGAATGTAATGGATTCTGTGTCCTGTCAGAGGAAGAGAAAGCCCGTTTAAAAAGCATGTAGTGATTCACACACAGAGTACATAGAAGATAAAATACAAAACAAAGCATTTAACATACTACTTTAGTTACGATCGGATTTGAGAAACTAGTAAATTAAACAATTTTAAGATGAAGTTTATGATGTTCTACTTTAATGACAATGTAAACTATGTGATTAAAGTGGAAATTTCGAGATTAAAGTTCTTTTTTCCCCCCACTGTGTGCCTTATTTTTTTCTCTGTACCCTAATAAGCTTTCATATGACACTCAGATGATGGGCTACAACTTGCCTTTTCACAGCGACTTTGATATGTGACTTCTTTTTTTATTACAGGCACTTTGTGAACTTGAGCTTTCGAGTTTCTCTGACACGCTATGTCACTCGATCAACTTCCTTTTGTTCTTTATACCACTGTTTAAACCAACAAATATTACATTTTTCCTTGCCTCCACTTGGTATTCGCTGAAATTTTTATTTTTTCTCATGGTTTTGCAATTGTCTTTTCACAGAACGCTGAGCTTAAGGGCTAATTTATATTGATTTGCATATTAGGCATAATTCTGGGAGGTGTTGGGACAGGACAGCAGGCGCGTGCACGTGCGTTACTTTTCACGCACATCTGGATTTATGTAGCGGAAGAACGTGGAAGTTTGCGTACGCACAGATTCCTGCATCTGGATTTTCCTGTGCTTACGCGCATTCCCGCTTTTGTGCTTACGCCATGTTATTGTGTGAGTTCTACGCGCTGCGTTATACATGAGGCCCCTGGTCCGGTGTGGCATTACCCTCATTTAAGCCCTTTAGCTGCCTCCCATGTGCACGTGTGACACTGCCTCCCCATCAGCTACGACCTATCGTGTCATGCATTCCTGACCGAAAGGTCGTGAGCCCGACAAAGAGCATCAGCATTGGCGTGGAGAGCTTTGTCGATATATGAGCGAGAATTTATAAGGTTGTAGGTCAAGAAACCACCTGCAGGTTTGAACTCCTTGTGTAAGAACATCCACTTTAAAGGTTTATGATCTGTAGTATGAAAGGTAAAGAAAAGTTAGGTGCTGATGTAAGGGCCTGTTTTAAGCCTCTAACTGTAGCTTCAGCCTTATTATTCCATAGTACCCTGGCCCACCAGGTAGCCTAAATATTTTGCTTCATTTATTTGGATAACTGGCCTAGTGCCCGTAATACTGCTTGGATCTGCTGTTGGTGTTCCTCTCTCATGTGCTGGAATAGATGACCACGTCATCCAAGTAGGCAGCACTATATGAGTTACTAGCAGAATACCCGCGCTTCGCAGCGGAGAAGTAGTGTGTTAAAGAAGGAAAGAGAAAGAAAAGGAAACATTTTGAAAATAACGTAACATGATTGTCAATGTAATTGTTTTGTGTATTTGGTGGCAGCGTCACAAAGTTATTTTCGTCTAGCTGCATCAGAAAATGTACCACGACGTCTGACATGCCTCCTTTTTACTATTTTATCACAGCTTGGATTGTTGCTGTCATATATATATATATATATATATATATATATATATATATATATATATATATATATATATATATATATATATGTATACATATATACATACACATATATATATATATATATATATATATATATATATACACACACACATACATACATACACACATATATATAATCTAGATAGAGGTGTGTGTGTATATATATATATATATATATATATATATATATATACACACATACATACATATATATACTTGTGTCTATGTTTATATGTGTCTATGTGTGTGTATAGCTTTGGTCACTGATTGCAAGGGAAAAATAATAAAATGTAGTCTATAAGTTATTAAACAGTAAAACATTAACGTTTTAAGAAGTACAGGTACATTGAGCACTACTGGAGTGGTTGTGGGTAAACTACATTTTAAAGACTGTGTAACACAACAGGTAAGTAACTAACAGCAGCTAAAATGTATATGGATCATCTCTCGGTAGTAGATCCCTTTTGAAAGGCGCTACACGACGGCTGTGGTATAGAAATTACATTTTCTATGTGAACTTTCAAATTTGTGCCTCTGGTAATGTGCCTTACCGGCAATTAAAGAAAATTATTTTTGTGTCCTTTGCAATGTTAAGAGAGAGGCTTTGGTTTGGGATAAAAGGAAAAAAGGTGTAAAGAAAGGAAAGTTGCCTTTCCTTTTATATAGTATAGAGAGATGTGTTCGCTGACGATATGAGCATCTTCTGGGGACAGTCGCGGTGTGTCTTGTGTAGACTGGTGAGACGTCCCCGCCATTAATCGGCTGTGATGGCACTGTCAGTCTTCCACTCCTGTGCGTATCTTCATAATCCGAGCTGAGGACCTCATAATCGTATGCGTGCAAAAGAAAGTGTGAATCGCCTTAATATTATTTTGCCGTGGTGTAGAAAAGGGGTCCCGTGTTTGCACTTGTCTGGGCTATAGCGCAGGGGAGGAAGAAAAAAATTAAAAGTGCTCACTTTGACTTAAGGCAGAAGCGCAGTCAGCGTCTCAAAGGCCGGCACAGCTATGCACGCGCGCTGGCTGCTTGACTTTTGCTGGGCAGGAGACCCCTTTTGTACACACGTTCATGATATCAAAAGTCTCAGCGTTCTTTGGAGGTAATTCATATATTATATATATAGCAAAATACCCGCCCGCAGCAGAGAAGTAGTGTGTTAAAGAAGTAATGAAAAGAAAAGGAAACCTTTTAATAATAACGTAACATGATTGACATTGTCATGAGTGTTGCTGTCATATAAATGCCTGCCTAAATAAGTCACCCTCGCTTTGCTCTTACTTTTTTACCGTTCATTTAATCATGGCTAGTGGCGGAAAACTTATAAAATGGAAGGAGGATGGCTTTACCAAAACAAATATTGATGGCGAATCGATTATTCATAAAGCTTGAATTGGTGATCTGTTTTTCTGTGTTAACCTCATATTTTTTCATACTTCTTCTCAAACTAAGGTGGTGCGAGGGTAAAATGAATCGGGATACGGTGATCAATGTAATCGTGTACCAGGAAATCATGCATTGACAAAAGCTCCCCTTTGCTTGTAATGCAAAGTGTGATTAAATGCATTATTTTTTAACGCGTTAAGGAGCACATGCATCGAAGCTTCTCAGCTGTGCTTGTGCTAAGAACGAAATGAGATGAATGGGAGGGGTGATGATGACGTGACTCCCCCGCCCGCCTTAACTGTCAATCCCCACAAACACAGTCTCGGAATTTGCATAAGCACACCCCTTCACCTACAATTTTAACTTAGTTACAAAGTGATCAAAACTCTCGTTTATATCCTGCGTCCTCTCATTAAACTTGTATCCCGCATTCCGTGGGCATGTGAAACGCCAGCGGTAGCCTGTCTATGAACTTAATTTAAAGTTTAGGTTTGCACCTTGCTTTCTTTCCGAGGTAGCAGGACTCATGAATATGGTAGTATATGTCACTCGCTCGCTTCTTATTGTTTTTCGCTGCCTTCTCAATTATATAATGCAAGTTTTCTTAAGCGCTTTTTGGAGGTCTTCCTGATTTTCTACGCACTGCGTTGACAGTCAGTTCACGTGATTACGTGGGAGGTGTGATGATGTCACACGAAACTCCGCCCCGTCTTTCCAGCTAAACTCTATTACAGTTAATGGAGAAAAATACCTTCCAGTTATGACCATTAGGCGTAGAATTTCGAAATGAAACCTGCCCAACTTTTGTAAGTAAGCTGTAAGGAATGAGCCTGCCAAATTTCAGCCTTCTACCTACACGGGAAGTTGGAGAATTAGTGATGAGTGAGTGAGTGAGTGAGTGAGGGCTTTGCCTTTTATTAGTATAGATAAGGACAGAGAATTTTATCCACCAGACGCTGGAAGGTTGCTGGTGCCCCATGTAACCCAAATGGAAGGGCTCTGTACTGCCAGTGACCACTAGGGATGCTAAACACAGTCTTAGCCTTTGCGGAGTCAATTAAAGAAACCTGCAAGTACTGTAGTATTGTCATGTAGGGTGTGGTCAAATATTCAGCCTGTCCTAGCCTCTTAAGGACGACGTCCACTCATGGCATCGGATAGGCATCAAATTAGGAGACTTAAGTCAATGGAAGTCATCGCAAAACCTCCAACTCACATCAGGCTTTGCAACCAAGACGATAGGATTGGACCAGGGACTATAACTTTCCTTTATTACTCTTAGTTCTAGCATGCATTTGATCTCAAGTTCCACTTTGGTTCTCGAACTATAACCCTTGGTCCTGTCACAATATTGTGTGCAATCAGAGATGCCCTTCCTGGTTTTTCACTCACTATCCCCAGGACAGACGGGTTAACTGACTCTAGCTCCCATTGTTGTTTGGGGCTTAAATCTGGTCCGAAGTCAAGGTTATTTTTGTGAGCAAAGAATGAGTAGGGCTGACTGGTAGGGAGATTGGTCTCCCTGTCCTTCCGTGGTTTCTGCAGGTTCACCTGATAAATCCGCTTACTCGGTCGATGATTAGGTTGTTTCACCCCTTGAGTAGAATTTTGCTCTTTTTAGTACTGTTTCCACCTGTGATGTTCTGGTGTGCATTTTGAAAACTCTCCTATATTAAAATTTAAAAGAAAAATAGTAATTTGCCTTCTGGTCACACATTGTTTTTACTAAGCATGTATGGATTATTAGAAGTAGATCTTCATTTTGGACACTGCAATCGAAGTAGTTTGATCACTGGCAACGCATAAATGTTAGCATGGTTTGCATAGTAGTACCATGTATGTTTTGAGTTTTAGTAAAAAAAAAAAAAAAGTTTTGTAGTTTAGCATCATTCAAATAAACTTTAAGTATCATTAAGTCCAAATGCTTCCCTTCATTAGACTTGATTTAGGTGATTAATTGTGCATTTATTTTTAAACAAGGCAAAATATTCAAAATTAACTTATTAGGTGATAAAAATTTGAGTGTGTGTATATATGCTTCCCCAAGCCTTTTTAGCTATTGTTCACGTAACACATTTCTTTTGTAGATCTGTTGTCTCAAAATATTGATGCTGTTTTAAACCGCAAGAATATCATGCAAGCTGTAGTTAAGATTATTGAAGAATACATTCCTGAGGTAAGTGCGTATAATACATAAACTGGACAATCTGAAGTAGAACTTAACTGTAACATTTTCTAAACTCTGATTGCAAAGCATGTTTGTAAGACATTACTGTAAAGGTCAGACAGTGCTGCCTTTTTATGATTTGAGCGTTTGTAAGTATTTATGGACTATTGGGTAGAAAGGTTATCTACTTTTTGAGTGACATTAGCTTTATCTGTATGTACACTTGGACAGAAAAATAAAATGTGGTACAGAGAAAATTATAATCTTAGCTTAATAATTTCACTTTTCTGCTTTAAATTTGTAAGAATTGTCTATGTTAATGATTCCTTTTTATATTCGTTACATTTGCTGTCTGTTGCAGTGAATTTCATTGTTTATATCGTCTAAATTTGTTTCAGGTTTCTCTCCAATAGTATGTGTATAAAAGTTTTGCTTTGTGTTTTATGCACTTGGCATTTGATTATTTTGGAGTTGACCATCCAAACTCCATTTTTATTTTCAAAAACCAAACAAAACATGACATCTTCTTTGTCTAACCGAATTAATACCAAATCATAGTGTCTGTGTTTCTTTGAGGCGTAACTCATAACATTTTGATCACAAGTGAAAAACCATAAGAAATTTGTACTATCCACAAGGCATTCAGATTCTTACTTTCTTAGAAATGATGATTTATTTACTTTATTTAGGATATACCAGGAACGCATCCAGCCTGGACTCCGCCTTTATGCTCATGCAATGAGACATGAAATACAGTACAGTAATCCCTCGCTATATCGCACTTCGACTTTCGCGGCTTCACTCTATTGCAGATTTTAAATGTAAGCATATCTAAATATATATCACGGATATTTCGCTGTTTCGCGGATTTCTGCGGACAATGGGTCTTTTAATTTATGGTACATGCTTCCTCAGTTTGTTTGCCCAGTTGATTTCATACAAGGGACGCTATTGGCGGATGGCTTAGAAGCTACCCAATCAGAGCATGTATTACATATTAACTAAAACTCCTCAATGATATAAAATATGCTTCCTGCGTGGTGCTTGATTGTTTGCTTTTCTCTCTCTCTCTCTCTCTCTCTCTCTCTCTCTCTCTCTGACATTCTCTGCGCCTGACGGAGGGGGTGTGAGCAGAGGGGCTGTTTGCACAGAGGCGGACGCTCCTCTGCAAAATGCCGCTTTATCGCTGTGCTTCGGCATACCTAAAAGCACGTATTGATTTTTTGATTGTTTGCTTTTATCTGCTCTCTCTCTCTGACATTCTCTGCTCCTGACGGCGCTCCTTTGAAGAGAAGATATGTTTTGCATTCTTTTCATTGTGAGAAAGAACTGTCATCTCTGTCTTGTCATGGAGCACAGTTTAAACTTTTGACTAAAGGATGTTATTTTTCATGTCTAGAGGGCTCCAATAATGTTAACAGTGTGGGAGAGTTTATAAGGGCTTAAAATATATAAAGATAACCATACAAACATATGGTTTCTACTTCGCGGATTTTCATCTATCGCGGGGGGTTCTGGAATGCAACCCCTGCGATCGAGGAGGGATTACTGTAGTTCAATAAGTCAACGATGAAGAATGTATTAAATAATGATGGCAAAAACTGCAAATAACCCAGACGGCAAGAATAATAATAGCTAAATGCAATCACTTCATCCAGTTAATGAGCGATCCAGCCAAAAATTTATATCCCAATATGATTAAAAATTGTCATGGTTACAGTATGTATCACGGCACTGTATATAATCTATGTGCATACAATTTTCAGACTGAGTCCAGTTTGAGTGTTTCTGTTTATAGATTGTCAATGAGTAGTTCTACAGTGATGTTTCTTTTCATAAGGACAATCTAACTAATATTAGAAATTTATTTGTATAGTCCTTTTCCCTTCACTAAACACTTCCCAGAGTTTCAGAATGAACAACAGTGAAGAATCCGAATCTAGATCAAATGCACAACAATAGAGTCACAGTAATATCAGCATAAAACACAAAGTAAAAAAAATACAGGAAACAAAGCTTTTATTTAGAATAGCAGACAAACTACAAAAATACACATTTTACAAGAGCCTGAACAAATATCTTAATTTGTGATACAGGTGCAGATCATCCTGAGCTACTTAACAGAGAGTAGAACGGAAAAAGGGTTGGAATATCCAAGTAAATTTAAATACCTTCCTGAACAAATTAATGTTTTTTTGTTTTTTGCAATGAATTGATTCATCTGATCTAATTAAATTAAGTGCAAAATTATTTTTATTGTTGAAAATAAAAAAATAAGAACTGAACAAGAAGTAAATACTTTGTACAAACCGTTAAAAAAAAAAAAGATTATAAAGCTATTCTCCCAAATACCTTTTGTTCCCCATTGACCAAAAACAAGCAAGCCTAAGTAGATTTTAATATTGCCTTTCAAAACATCTCTGTGAACACGAAGAGAAATTATATAAAGTTAAAGCACAAAAACGTTACACCTATACTGACTGAATACTGCCTCAGCAATGGCTATCAAAATGAGCCCTGCAATCCAGCCTACGAAAAAATCTTTCACACTTCTCACATGACTGATTTTCTTTATTCTATAGAAACTGACATTGGTGGAGAATTTTTTAAAAGGAGACATTAATGAAGAAACGTCATTATTTGTATGTAACCAAATGTCTCCCATTCCATTGCTTTGAACTTTTGCAGCATTCAGTTTAACAGCAGACTAATTTGCATTTTTAGACTTGTACCAGTATTTGTTTTATAAGTGATTTCATTTTTTTTTTTTTTTCCATATTGAGTGATTCCAGAATTTTTTACATTACTTGATCTGCGGGGAAACGAAATGTCTTTAATTAAGATGATTTCATTTGTTTGAGGTATGTTTCATAAAGACAGAATGTTCAGCTATTAAACAAAAAATGTTTTGCTTTGTATCGCTGGTTTATTTGCTAAAAGGTAGATGAACATCCTCCAAATGTGGTGATTATGTAATCTTTCCCAAGGGTTGTAAAAGTATTTCTAAAATTTTGTCTTCTACTGGGGCAAGGTAGAGATTTGGGCAAAGGTATAAAACCATTTCTAAATGTATCAGTAGCTGGCAAGAAGTGCTTTAGTCAGATAGGGACCCAGAGGTCACTTGGATAGGAAAACCTGTCCAACGGGCGACAATCTCAGCAGCAGCAGCAATGGTTAGACGGAAACCAATAAAATCAAAACACACCACGATTTACAAATGCTAGAAATGTGTAACTCGCATATTGTAACAAATAAAAGAGAATCTCTGGATTAACGCAAAGATCAGCATTGTAGAATACCCAATTCAGGTTCAGGCTGGTTTAGTGAAACTAGTTTTAGAGATGATAAATACCTTTATGCTATCTGTATGAAACACTAGGCTACATGTACTGTAGGCTTTAGTACACTGTATGAACTTAATCTCTACAAATTGTACCCAGTAGAAAATGTTTATAACACTTTAATGTTCTTCATTTTTGTGATATTTCTAAACTGTGGACATCAGATTGTAGATTTGGAAATTCGGTGTCCTAAACTTAAATACAAAATTAAATTTTCATCATAATACAAGGTCTTATTTATTTGTTTATTGTTGTACTAGTAAAATACCCGCGCTTCGCAGCTGCGAAGTACTGCCTTAAAAATTTTATTAGGAAAAGTAAACCTTTTTAAACTGAGGGAAAATATACCAATAATTATTTGTTAATGATCTCTTTGTATGCCACGTTGTCAGTTCGGCCATCCAGTTGTAATATGACCAAGCTGTGCATTGAGCTTATTCTTGAGCATGCAACATACAGTTGGCCATGTGAAAAGCAATCTTGCCTTAGATCTCACAGCTTGGATTGCTGCTGTCGTAATGGGTTTGAGTTTTATGGTTTGTTTCAATTACGTTAGTATTTGCTGGACTTGTTGTGTTGAAGTGACAATCCGCATCTGTCAAGCGTTGTAAGCATACAACCAGTTTCCTCGATAACTTCGCATCCAGCTTTTGAGAAATTAAACATTCATAAACATCAAAGTGTCCACTACTCAAATCGTCACCTGTGAATCTAAGATGTTTAAGAGGCATTGGCGGTTGTCCAAAGGTGTAAAATATTTGGCCATTTCGGTACACTTGAAAGCGACAACCGAACAATTCGGCGGCAGCCATCCACTCACATGCAGAACCATAGGTGAAGGGCTTAAGCATTTCACTCTTATAGTGCTCCTATGTAGTATAATTATCTCCTGTACCGTCATCAGTCCACACCTTGAACCTGTCCCAGTCATTCAATACATAAGACACAATGTTCCTCCGGATATCAAGAGTGAGCCTGATACGGCCGTGTAATATGTAACACAGAGAATGGAAAAAGCAGGTGCCATCTCCGGGCATGGAAACCACTCGGTAAGTGACAGTTCTTTGATCGATGGTGATCACCTCGATAGACATGTTAATGAGGGTACGGTTGGAACGATAAAGGAAATGGGTACCTGAACAATGTAAAGCAAGTCTAAAATACCTATACAATAACTATAATCATAATAAATGAACAATAAAACTGCGGAGAAGCCGTGGATTAAATAAAAAGACTGCGGTTATCAGCAGGGAGATGTGAATACCGTGGTGAAGCAAGGAAGGGAATGAAGAGACCGGAGCGACTAACGGCCTTATTTAGGCAGACAGCCAACAACGTGGGAGGTGTGGGGATGGGGGACCCAACACCGCCTCACACGGTGACCGAGCTGCAGGCTATGGACCTATATATGTACGTAATTAGGATTCAGTTAGCGTTGGGAACCCGTGTACCAAAATTCTTGAAGATGGGCCCATAGGTAACAAAGACCGTTGGAAAGTACAATATGGCGGCCGACATTGGTGTCATACCACCAAAATAAGTATGTACATCAGTTTCGGTTAGCGCAGGGAAGCCGTCTACCAAATTTCGTGAAGATGGGGCCATAAATAAGAAAGTTTAACGTGGCGAACGTTGTCGACCGTTATGACCGTTGCGTGTAGAATTTCGAAATGAAACCTGCTTAACTTTTGTAAGTTATCTGTAAGGAATGAGCCTGCCGAATTTCAGCCTTCTACCTACGCGGGAAGTTGGAGAATTAGTGATGAGTGAGTCAGTCAATCAGTGAGGGCTTTGCCCTTTTATTAGTATAGACTAGCAGAATACCCATGCTTCGCAACGGAGAAGTAGGGTGTTAAAGAAGTTATGAAAAAGAAAAGGAAAAATTTTAATAATAACGTAACATGATTGTTAATGTAATTGTTTTGTCATTGATATACGCACTCGCCTAAAGGATTATTAGGAACAGCTGTTCAATTTCTCATTAATGCAATTATCTAATCAACTAATCACATGGCAGTTGCTTCAATGCATTTAGGGGTGTGGTCCTGGTCAAGACAATCTCCTGAACTCCAAACTGAATGTCAGAATGGGAAAGAAAGGTGATTTAAGCAATTTTGAGCGTTGCATGGTTGTTGGTGCCAGACGGGCCGGTCTGAGTATTTCACAATCTGCTCAGTTACTGGGATTTTCACGCACAACCATTTCTAGGGTTTACAAAGAATGGTGTGAAAAGGGAAAAACATCCAGTAAGCGACAGTCCTGTGGGCGAAAATGTCTTGTTGATGCTAGAGGTCAGAGGAGAATGGGCCGACTGATTCAAGCTGATAGAAGAGCAACTTTGACTGAAATAACCACTGTTACAACCGAGGTATGCAGCAAAGCATTTGTGAAGCCACAACACGCACAACCTTGAGGCGGATGGGCTACAGCAGCAGAAGACCCCACCGGGTACCACTCATCTCCACTACAAATAGGAAAAGAGGCTACAATTTGCACGAGCTCACCAAAATTGGACAGTTGAAGACTGGAAAAATGTTGCCTGGTCTGATGAGTCTCGATTTCTGTTGAGACATTCAAATGGTAGAGTCAGAATTTGACGTAAACAGAATGAGAACATGGATCCATCATGCCTTGTTACCACTGTGCAGGCTGGTGGTGGTGGTGTAATGGTGTGGGGGATGTTTTCTTGGCACACTTTAGGCCCCTTAGTGCCAATTGGGCATCGTTTAAATGCCACGGGCTACCTGAGCATTGTTTCTGACCATGTCCATCCCTTCATGACCACCATGTACCCATCCTCTGATGGCTACTTCCAGCAGGATAATGCACCATGTCACAAAGCTTGAATCATTTCAAATTTGGTTTCTTGAACATGACAATGAGTTAACTGTAGTAAAATGGCCCCCACAGTCACCAGATCTCAACCCAATAGAGCATCTTTGGGATGTGGTGGAACGGGAGCTTCGTGCCCTGGATGTGCATCCAACAAATCTCCATCACCTGCAAGATGCTATCCTGTCAATATGGGCCAACATTTCTAAAGAATGCTTTCAGCACCTTGTTGAATCAATGCCACGTAGAATTAAGGCAGTTCTGAAGGCGAAAGGGGGTCAAATACCGTATTAGTATGGTGTTCCTAATAATCCTTTAGGTGTATGTATGTATGTATGTATGTGTATATATATGTGTGTGTATATATATATATATATATATATATATATATATATATATATATACATATACACAGTCCCGATCAAAAGTTTAAGACCACTTGAAAAATGGCAAAAAATCATATTTTGCATGGTTGAGTCTTAACAAGGTTCCAAGTAGAGCTTCAACATGCAACAAGAAGAAGTGGGAGTGAGACAAAACATTTTTTGAGTATGCAATTTAATGAAAACAATGATTAAACTGAAACAGGCTGTTTTACAGCTGATCAAAAGTTTAGGACCACACCTCCAAAAAAAACCCATAAACCCCCCAAAACAGAAATTAAACTTCCAAACATGAACTCAGTACTGAGTAGCTCCACCATTATTGCTGATCACTTCAAAAATTTGTTGCGGCATGCTTGATGCAAGCGTTTCCATGTGGTGAGTGGGAACATTTCTCCCAAGTGGTGAAGACGGCCGCACAAAGGGCATCTACTGTCTGGAACTGTTGTCCATTTTTGTAAACTTCCCTTGCCATCCATCCCCAAAGGTTCTCAATTGGATTTAGATCAGGGGAACAAGCAGGGTGGGCCAAAAGAGTGATGTTATTCTCCTGGAAGAAGTCCCTTGTCCTGCGGGCATTGTGTACTGTAGTGTTGTCCTGTTGAAAAACCCAGACGAGGGCCCTCAGTCATGAGGAATGCTCTCTGCAACATCTGGACATAGCCAGCGGCCATTTGACACCCCTGCACTTCCTGAAGCTCCATTGTTCCACTGAAGGAAAAAACACCCCAGACCATTATGGCGCCGCCTCCACTGTGACGCGTAGAAAACATCTCGGGTGGGATCTGCTTGTCATGCCAGTAACGCTGGACACCATCAGGACCATCAAGGTTAAATTTTTTCTCATCAAAGAATAAAACTTTCTTCCACCTTTGAATGTCCCATGTTTGGTGCTCTCTTGCAAAGTCCAAACGAGCAGTTCTGTGGCGTTCAAGAAGACACGGTCTTTGAAGACGTTTTTTGTTTTTGAAGCCATTCAGTCTCAGATGCCGTCTGATGGTTATGGAGCTGCAGTCAGCACCAGTAACGGCCTTAATTTGGGTCGAGGATCGTCCAGTGTCTTGACGGACAGCCAATTGGATCCTCCGGCTCAGTGCTGGTGAAATTTATTTGGGTCTTCCACTTGACTTTTTTGTTCCATAACCCTCAGGATCATTTAAGAAATTTCAAATGACTGTCTTAATGCGTCCCACCTCAGCAGTGATGACGTGCTGTGAGAGACCCTGCTTATGCAGTTCAACAACTCGACCACGTTCAAAAAGAGACAGTTTTTTTGCTTTTGTCATCAGAACGTGTGACTACTTGACAGAAAATAACAATGAATCCACATCTTTGCACAGATTTGGCATACATACATATATATATATATATATATATATATATATATATATATATATATATATATATATATATATATATATATATATATATATATATATATATATATATATATATATATATATGTATGTGTATATGTATATACATAATGTGTGTTTTATTATTATTATTTTAATAATAATAATGTAACATGATTGACAATGTAATTGTTTTGTCATTGTCATGAGTGTTGCGGGCATATATATACACATACATACATGTGTACATATATATATATTTATATATACACACACACACACCCCCACACATATACTATGGGGAGCCAAACCGGCAAATACATTAATTTTGTTAATATATTAAGTCGGAGCCAGAATATATAAAATCAAAACTTGAATATATAAAGTCATTCCCGAATATATAAAGTCAAAACTTGAATATATAAAGTCAACATCGGAGTATATAAACTCACTCTTGAATATATAAAGTGAAAGTCAAAATCAATTGATTGAAACGACTCTGAACTGAACTAAGTTAACAAAAACGTATTCAGAAAAATAAATTAAAAAAACACTGTTCGGTTAATGTTTTGAAAATGATGCATGTGCCCTGCCCAGGATTGGTTCCTGCCTTGTGCCCAGTGTTGGCTGGGATTGGCTCCAGCAGACCCCCGTGACACTGTGGTCGGATTCAACGTGTTGGGAAATGGATGAATATTCCAGCGCTGACTTTGTATATTCCGATGCTGACTTTATATATTGAAGTTTTGACTTTATATATTGCAGCGCTCACTTTATATATACCGACGCTGACTTTATATATACAAGTTTTGACTTTATATAGTTAAATTTAGTCATCATTGCATAACTTTTTCTTTACCATAGAAATTTAAAGACTAAATTCAACTTCCATTCCTAACCAAGATATTTCTGGCGACTAAATAGAAGCTACTTGTATCCAAATTCGAGCTATTGAGCTGTTGCCTACCTGCCTGAATAAGTCACCCTCGCTTCGCTCTTACTTTTTTACCGTTCATTTAATCATGGCTAGTGGCGGAAAAATTATAAAATGGAAGGAGGATTACACTGAGTATGGCTTTACCAAAAGAATTATTGATGGCGAATCGATTATTCATAAAGCTTGAATTGGTGATCTGTTTTTCTGTGTTAACCTCATATTTTTTCATACTACTTCTCAAACCAAGGGGGTGCGAGGGTAAAATGAATCGGGAAGCGCTGATCAATGTAATCGGTGTACCAGGAAATCATGCATTGACAGAAGTTCCCCTGTGCTTGTAATGCAAACTGTGATTAAATGCGTGATTTTTTTAACGCGTTATGGAGCACATGCATCAAAGCTTCTCAGCTGTGCTTGTGCTAAGAAAAGGAAACATTTTAAAAATAACGCAACACGATTGTCAATGTAACCTTTTGTAAGTAGTGCCTGGAGGATTCAGTGTGGAGAAACTGTAGAGACAGCGTGTGTATTTACTTGTGGATTTTTCTGTAAGTATTTGGTGGCAGTGTCACAAAGTCGCTTCCGTAACACTGCGTTAGCTGCGGAGCTCCGCTCAGAGCGAAATGAGGTGAATGGGAGGGGAGATGATGACGTGACTCCCCCACCCGCCTTAACTGTCAATCCCCATCAAACACAGTCTCTCGGAATTTGCATAAGCACAGCCCTTCACCTGCAATTTTAACTTAGTTACAAAGTGATCAGAACTCTCGTTTATATCCTGTGTCCTCTCATTAAACTTGTATCCTGCATTACCTGTGGGCATGACAAATGCCAGCGGCAGCCTGTCTATGAACTTAATTTAAACTTTAGGTTTACACCTTGCTTTGTTTCCGAAGTAGCAGCACTCATGAATATGGTTTTATATGTCATTCGCTCGCTTGTTATTGTTTCGCTGCCTTCTCAATTGTATAATACATGTTTTCTTCAGTGCTTTTTGGAGCTCTTCCTGGTTTTCTATGTACTGTGTTGACAGTCAGTTCAAGTGATTACGTTGGAGGCGTGATGATGCCACATGAAACTCTGCTCCCCACAGCTTTTAAGCTCAACTCCATTACAGTAAATGGAGAAAAATAGCTTCCAGTTATGACTATTACGCGTAGAATTTCAAAATGAAACCTGCCCAACTTTTGTAAGTAAGCTGTAAGGAATGAGCCTGCCAAATTTCAGCCTTCTACCTACACGGGAAGTTGGAGAATTAGTGATGAGTGAGTGAGTGAGTCAGTGAGGGCTTTGCCTTTTATTAGTATCGATTATTGCATTTTTGCTAAATTAATACTATCTGAATCGAAGTCTAAAAACAAAACTATAAACTTTTTTTTTGTTTTTGAAATTCTTCGGCAGGCACACTCGGGCAGTAACTACTTTGAAAGAAGCTTGACCCCAGTTATACTGTTCATTTTCATTACATCACTTGATCAGTAAATTAAAAGCACTTGCATCTTTTGGCTAATAGACACACTTTTATTACAAAAGAGAAACTTCATACTACATTTCCTCTTTACATCTCCAAAGAACAATACAAGGACAATATAAAATTAGAGGAATTACTTCTTGCACTGAACTCTGAGTGACACCATGTCTAAATGCAGGTTGAAATAATCAAGTGGGATCTTCAGACTTGCCGTTTGATTTTGAAAACTATGGATTAAACCAACAGAGTTTCATTGTGGAAAGCTAAACATAATTCTTGGGAACATATAGTAGAATTTTATGGTTAATGTTATCAAAAGTTGTCCTAGAATCTAAGAATATATTGTAAAAGAATAATTACAATTTTAGAAAATTAGTGGGGGTTTTTTTTCCGATTTTATGAGAGATGTGAGACATGATACACTAGTTCTAGAGCTAATATATAATGTTCTCTGTACTTGCTTTGCGAGTTAATTTTTTACTTTAATAAAACTCAACTTAATCATAACAATTTTTGTAAGTTTTAACATTTTTCTAAATAAAACTTGTTTGGAGTGTACTTATTAGAGTGGGCCTTGTATAGCACTCTTTTTATTGTTTTATATTTGTACTGTAATTTTGAGCATTTTAAAGCTGCACTAAGCGATTAAGCATTTTTATAAAGTGAAAGGTAGTCATTGATCCAGTAATGTTAGGTACTTTGACTACTGAAAATAACATTTATGGCTGGGCTAACAAAAGAGCTAAAGGGCCTTTTTTAATATGCAAATCTGTATTGCCATTAGCCTTGTAGCTTAGGTTTGAGATTCTTCAATAAATCTTGAAGCAAGGTTTTGGATGCTAATAGTTCTGCCTTTTACTGTCAAATGCTAGACCAGATCTAGTAGATAATAATTTTAAAATGTTTGGTAATTAGATAATATTTTGCTTACAATAATTAAAATGAGAAGGAATTTTCACAATTTAGGAAAGCTCACAAAAATAATTGACAGTATGAAATGGGACACTGGGATGAAACCATTGTGATGCAGTAGTTTTATGTTATACTGTACAGTAGAATGCTGCAACTCAATACATGAAGCAGTATTTGTTAATAGAAGATGATTCAAAGTTGACTTGCATCATGTTCCAATTTTAAAATTGCACAGAATTTTAAAATTCGTTCTGCCTCCTCATAAAATTGCCTTAAATAAAGTCAACCCGAATAGGAACTTCTTTTTTTTTGTTTGTTTTAAGGGATCTAGAAGTTGCTTACTACTTTTACTCAATAAAACATAATATCCACAGTTCTCTTAATAGTATTTCATGTTTGATTATAGTGCATATTTTACCTTTTCTTATGTGGACAAGTGACATACCTCAACTAGAACATAAAGCTGAGTGGTATTACAAGCTTCCGCTGTGTGATATAGGAGGATAATACCACTGGCTTCTTAAAAAAATGTAAGGTGCTACTTTGGTTTATAGAGTAATCGGTTTATTTCAGATTTAAGACACTGTTTAAAATATTTCAAATATGGAAAGCTGCATCAAAAAAACCTTCAAATTGTACTCAGACAGACAGCTAATTCACTCTATTGACTTTTCAAGGATTTCAGATATATAAACAGTATGGAGAAAACCGTATGCAAACAGCAACAGAATAGATCAAATACAACAAACATGTCTGTGGCATTTTACAAAGTGTGTGTTCTACCTGGAGTGCAGATTATTGAGATTATGTACTCTTGATGAGATCACAATCTTTTCTGAAGAAGCAACTGGAATAGTTGACAAAAACAAAGCTTTCAGTATAGTTTACCTAGCCTTTTATAAAAAGCATTTGATATATTTGAGATTAATTCTGAAACTAGAAGCTGTAGACATCAGAGGTTAAAAAAAAAAAAAAGGAAACTAGATCTCTAGTTGGTTAACCAGCAGGAGACAGAGTACAGATAAGAAGAGAGAGACTCCACATGTAGTAGGGTCATTAGTCGAGTTCCTCAGGGGTCTCTCCTTGGACCTTTACTTTTTCTGATTTATATTAATAACATTGATTCTGGCATAGGTGGTAAACTTGTGAAATTCTTAGATGAAACTAAAATTGGAGTTGATGGCAGACACTGAGGAGGAAGCAATAATAATCCAAAAATACCTGAACAACCTTTAAAACCAGCCAGACACATGGGAAATTCAGTTTAATATAGAAAAGTACAACGTGCTGCAGATGGACAAAAGAACTGGATCCTTGGCCTACATTTTTCACCCTTCTGTTATTATGCTGCTTCAGTGAAGGAAGGCACTCGGAGTTACAACTTATTCAAATTTTGTGTGTGATGCACTAACCAGGCTGCCTTCCCTCAACCACAGTACAGTCTTGCCTGACAAACTAAGCACATGCCGCCTTCTGCACATATGAGTGCCCAACAGCTTTCATGTGAGGTGATGGCTGCAGTTTTAACACTTTAAAGGAATTTCTGCAAATAGTTGCAGCCACTCGGCAATGGACAATATTATTGATCAATGTCTCAGCTCTAATAAAAACTTTTTTTTTCCTAATTTAGGTATCTGTTACGGACTTTTATAAAGGCATTTAAATCATTGTTTATTGCTAATCAATCTGTTACACTAAAAATGTAGAGGAATATGGTCTGGGAGGATTTGCAGTGAATGCAGAAAGTATTCACAGCGCATCACTTTTTCCACATTTTGATATGTTACAGCCTTATTCCAAAATGGATTAAATTCATTTTTTTTTCTCAGAATTTTACACACAACACCCCATAATGACAACGTTTAAAAAGTTTACTTGAGGTTGTTGCAAATTTATTAAAAATAAAAAAACCTGAGAAATCACATGTACATAAGTATTCACAGCCTTTGCTCAATACTTTGTCGATGCACCTTTGGCAGCAATTACAGCCTCAGATCTTTTTGAATATAATGCCACAAGCTTGGCACACATATCCTTGGCCAGTTTTGCCAAATTCCTCTTTGCAGCACCTCTCAAGCTCCATCAGGTTGGATGGGAAGCGTCGGTGCACAGCCATTTTAAGATCAATCCAGAGATGTTCAATCGGATTCAAGTCTGGGCTCTGGCTGGGCCACTCAAGGACATTCACAGAGTTGCCCTGAAGCCACTACTTTGATATCTTGGCTGTGTGCTTAGGGTGGTTGTCCTGCTGAAAGATTATCTGTCGCCCCAGTCTGAGGTCAAGAGCGCTCTGGAACAGGTTTTCATCCAGGATGTCTCTGTATATTGCTGCAGTCATCTTTCCCTTTATCCTGACTAGTCTCCTAGTTTATGTCTCTGAAAAACATCCCCACAGCATGATGCTGCCACCACCAGGCTTCACTGTAGGGATGGTATTGGCCTGGTGATGAGCAGTGCCTGGTTTCCTCCAAACGTGACGCCTGGCATTCACACCAAAGAGTTCAATCTTTGTCTCATCAGAACAGAGAATTTTGTTTCTCGTGGTCTGAGAGTCCTTCAGGTGCCTTTTGGCAAACTCCAGGCGGGCTGCCATTTTCCTTTTACTAAGGCGTGGCTTCCGTCTGGCCAGTCTACCATACAGACCTGATTGGCGGATTGCTGCAGAGATGGTTGTCCTTCTGGAACGTTCTCCTCTCTCCACAGAGGACCTCAGGAGCTCTGACAGAGTGACCATCGGGTTCTTGGTCACCTCCCTGACTAATGCCCTTCTCCCCCGATCGCTCAGTTTAGATGGCCGGCCAGCTCTAGGAAGAGTCCTGGTGGTTTCGAACTTCTTCCACTTACGGATGATGGAGGCCTCTGTGCTCATTGGGATCTTCAAAGCAGCAGAAATTTTTTTGTAACATTCCCCAGATTTGTGCCTCGAGACAATCCTGTCTTGGAGGTCTACAGACAATTCCTTTGACTTCATGCTTGGTTTGTGCTCTGACATGAACTGTCAACTGTGGGACCTTATATAGACAGGTGTGTACCTTTCCAAATCATGTCCAATCAACTTAATTTACCACAGGTGGACTCCAAATAAGCTGCAGAAACATCTCAAGGATGATCAGGGGAAACAGGATGCACTTGAGCTCAATTTGGAGCTTCATGGCAAAGGCTGTGAATACTTATGTACATGTGCTTTCTCAATTTTTTTATTTTTAATAAATTTGCAAAAATCTCAAACTTTTTTTACGTTGTCATTATGGGGTGTTGTGTGTAGAATTCTAAGGAAAAAAATGAATTTAATCCATTTTGGAATAAGGCTGTAACATAACAAAATGTGGAAAAAGTGATGTGCTTTGAATAATTTCCGGATGCACTGTATAACCTAATTATATGAGTTTTTTTCTTAATGTGTAACTTGAGTACAGCAAATGATTTTATTGTAGAATTTTGGAGGCAATTATGAAATTACTACTGCTTAAGCAATATTATGATGTTAGTTTATTAGAAATTTGTGTTTTAACAGCTTTGCTTCTTTCTTGCATAATATGTCAGTAATTCAAACTTTGAATTAAAAGAACAAAAAGGTAACCTAGACAATATGGGTCAGTGTCAACAAATACATTCTTAAATTTCTTCCTTTTAGCTTCTGTCTCTGAATATCAGTAACAACAAACTTTATAAACTGAATAATCTGACTGACTTAGTGGGCAAGGCACCAAACCTAAAGATTTTAAACTTGTCACAGAATGAGGTAAGCAATTTTTTTGTTAATATTTGTAGGGAGAGGTCTGTGAACAAATTTTATTTTAGAGAGTATAGTGTATTCTCTAGAAATCTTAACAGTGGTAGTGGTGTTACTGTTTGTTGTCACTTTCATGAAAGGTGGGTGGTGCTAGCCTGTACAGCATTTTAATCTGATGCAGTTTTGTAGGCCCATTTGAATAAGTAAGGGGTTTTACTTGTGAAAGGAGAGCAGGATCTTGGTAAATACAATGTGTTTTTTTTTTTAATTTTTAAAAATAATTTTAATTTGTCGATACCTAATTTAAATGGAATGTCAAAATTTAACTCTTTTCAGTTAAAGTCTGATCGTGAGCTTGACCGAATAAAAGGGTTTAAATTGGAAGAACTATGGTTGGATGGAAACCCCTTATGTGATTTCTCTAAAGACCAGACCGCTTATATCAGGTGTGTATTTTTTTAGTTTATAGTCCAAACTGTGTGACTATCATTAAATACTATTAATGATAACCTTTTCTTATCCTTTCCCTAATGGTAAACTTAAAATCTTAAACATATTTTGTACCTTTTATTATTTTTTAGAATTATATTCAAAATATATATTGCCATTGCCACAAAATCTTTAACTGAAGCAATTATTCATTAGTTTGTTAAAAGGCAGCAACCAAAAGTTTTTCATCTTTAAATAAAGTAATGTGCCATCCTTCCCTTTTTGAAACTGGTGAACTGTTTCAGTTTCTGGAGAGAGAAACTGGCATATAGTAGACAGAGTCTACACTAACTGCTAAAATGGATATTCCATTTTACTTCCAGTTTAAGTTTCATTAAATGAAAATACTCATTTTACACTTCTTTATTATAGTTTTTTTCAGAATTTTTGCACAAGGGTTGCATTTTACTAAGCATCACAATAGAAAATTATCCTTTAAAGTGGCCACACAGATTAAGTGGTATGTAGTATGAAAACAATTAATTTAACCTTTTCTTAGCTACATTGGCATCTTATTATGTTTGTTCTAAGATATTACATACTTCAGCAAGCAGTTGGGACTATTTACTTATAATATCTATCTCGTGGAACATAAAATGCCTTTGTGCCACTTTTGAGTTCCTAATTATGAAACTGCGTTTTGGTTCATTAAAGTGCCGCTCTTGATATGTTGGTATTGGCCTAAAAGCAGAATGAAAACCTTGAAAAATCTTGAATTTATCTCTCTCATTGTAATAAATGTATCTGTAACTTGTTTTAATTGCATTAACTGTTTAATGTAGTCATTTCTTGTTTTGGAAGTAACCAAGTACTTTTCACCAGTTATTATATTGTACGTTATTTTTAAACAAGTAATTGTGTTTTTTCTCTGTCTCAGTAGTAATGGTTAGCTTCAACCAGAGAACCCAAGTGTGTATTTGTGTGTGATTGATTGCATGAATGCTTTAAAGTATAGGAAAGATTTCTTCATTTTTCATTAACTACAAATCTTTTGGCATCTTTTTATCATTTTACTTTCTCTTATCAGTGTTATCTTTTTTTATTTTTTTGAAATTGCCTTTCTTGTTTTCACATTAGGATTTTATTTTACTGCAGTTAGCAGTTAGCACTTGTATTTTTTTAAATAAATATTATGTATGCATCTTTTATGGGCTCAACTCTTTCTCAAAATCTCAGAAACAGTGATGCAGTTTGTCCAACGGTGTATGATTTGAAATAAGGCTCCTTTGACATGTCAAGAAACTATGCTCACAAGCCCTCTGAAATGCTGAATCAACTCACGATGGCTGTTTAGCCTTTGACGGGTAAGATCCCTGATTGTGGTGAAAAGGGACAACCTAAGACAGGCACAGCCGCATATTTACCAAGACTGGCTTGGAGCAGTGGAAGATGAAACTATTACTGGAATTGGTGTGACCCCTTAATAAAAAGGGAAATGGACATCAGAAAACCCAGCCTGAAATAGTACACCGTTTAAGGGATACCGGTCAATAGAGCCTGATATGCAGGTATCTATGAGATGTGAAAGAGATGATTTTTTTTTTTTTTTCTTAACGCCCAAAATTTAAGAAATTGTTTTAACCCCACTGAATGTTGTGTAACTGTGAGCATACATTCAGGAGGAAATGTATCAAAACATTAGCTTCTTTTATAACTTTTTTTGATAATCATTATATACTGATACTCTTGATGAGTAACTATTAAAGAAAACATTTTCCTTGGTTATTTTGAAGTACTACTTACTAATCTGGCAGTACTTTTTACAAAACTAATCTGTAAAAGTTTTGCAAATTTTTACATGCTCACTGCTCTGCAGTAAAATGTTTCTGTATCTCTCAAACAAACTTTTTTTTATTTCTTTGTTCTCTTAAATTTTACTTAATGCCTCACATTTTTATGCTTACATCTGTTTGAAATTTTAACAAAGATTGTATGAATGTACTCATATCTCTTCATACTACTGCAGTTTATGCAGGTGTCCTTTCTTGCTTGTAGTTGTATGTGTTGTATTGTGTTCTCATGTGTGACTGTGTGCTAGACTATCCCTGACCTTGTTGTAACGCATCTCCAGGGGTGGTGAGTAGGCCTATGGTAAGTATGTGAAATGCTAAGTGTTAATGGGTAATTGGTCTTCATAGTTTCCCCTCCAGCTTCTATCATCAAGAGCAACAGGTATTCATGTTGCCAATTAGTTTCATTTCAGATACCCTGTTCTGCCTTTTTTTTTTTTTTTTTCAATCTTAAATGTATCTAATTTGGGGAGAACCTTAAGGTTCTTGAAGCATGTGTGTCTTGATTCGTGTAGCTGGTAAAAGTAGATGGACATTGATTTGATAGTCAATAATAGTATCTTTTGATTCTGAGATCATTCATTTTAAAATAGGTATTTAGAATCAAACATTTAGAGTAAGCATGTTACAGTATATTAACTGTACTGGTTTATTACACTATCCCAGACTTGCTTCTTCTGGTAAAAAAGCACACTTCCTGTATTGAATTAGGTTTGCTAGTAACATGCTGTAAAATATCTTTAGTATATTTAAGTATTTTTATAAATGTACAAAGAAACAGATTTACTTCCCCAGATTCCTGGCAAGGTAAGCTATTTTTAATTTTACAAGGAAAAAAAACCATAGATGTAAATTAACCTTCTTAGCATTGCTTTTTAGATGTGTTTTTTTTTTTAAAAAAAGATCACATTTTTTGACTTGAAAAATTACATTTTTATTAAATCTACATGTTTCTATTGTAAAACATGCAAAACACAAAGTACAGAGTCAGTAGTGTAGAAGGTATGATAATGATGCACATAATAATGATGATGAATAATAATAATATGAATCGTACACTGCACATGTGCGAATGATGCGAGTTTCACTTTGATTCCTGGTTTAACTGACCGTTTCAATTTCACTGTCTGAAGACTGATTCACTTTATCGTCACTGCTGATGACAGGCATCTCTTACAAGACACCATTATGAGGCTAGGAAAAGATGCATCTACACCTTTGCCCGGGTAATGCTTGGACCTGATGTTTATGCAAGACATGCCTGTACTGTTGCCCAAGTAACACTTGGCACTAACGCTAGTGACACTTTTACATCCTGAGTAAACATCGGGTGGTATGCAAGACATGTCTATACTGTTGCCCGAGTGACACTCGGAGCTAATACTTTTAGCACTGTATTTACAGCCCAAGTGATGCTTGGGTCTAATGCTAAGGTGGTTAATCTTGGCAAACTGGAACTTTGTATGCTAAACTATAATATTTTAATATAGAAATTGTACACACTACACATGCCATGGGGTGGGTGTTTTTGTGTGTGTGTATATGTGTTTGTTTTTTATAAATGACAGCAGTTATGAGGCTGTTATAAATTATATTTAAAATATTTTATGGAGGAATATTTTAACTTTAGCGTTTTTGTTTTTTGTTTTTTTTAAAGATTATACAAGTATCCATTTGTAAATGCTAGTATATAATTTTTAACCCTAACACTTGTTATTTGAGATACAAAAGGCAACTGTAGTTAATGCAATCTGTTCTTAGCTTCTTATAATCCGTATATTTAAACATTGCTAATGCTGATAGATTTTGTTATTGTTTTTTGTTTTTTTTTATGGTGTTTATACTCAATCCTTTTCTCATTGATTGAATGTTTGGCAGAGTTGTCAGAGAGCGGTTTCCAAAACTCTTGAGATTGGTAAGTCATACTTTTTGCGTGTGTTTTTGGGATTACAACATATTGTGCTATTTGTACAGGCTTCCGTAGCAAATTTGTGTATTCTTGCTTGATGCTTTACCTAATTTAGCCTTTTCACATATGGGACATAGCAAACTCCTGGGTCCAAAGTGTTTACTTGAGTTTCCTTATGAATATATGGCATTCACATTTCAAGGTTCCTTCCTTGGAAAGAAGGCATGCATTATTGGTGCTGATGGTCTACAACCATTACCATAATATGGATTTTTTTCCTGTTTAAGGACAAATCTTGATCCTTGAATGCATTTGTTCTGTTTATGATTCAAGCAGAATTGTGCAAAATCTTAAACAAGTTTTCAAGATATACAACATTATGGACTATTTAAAAAATTAAAGACCTTAAAATCAGAATAACCAAATACAGAGAAACAACTATATGCACCATCTATATGAAGCTATTTCTACTGCAATTTTAAAGAAAACGTCTAGAAAGTTATACTGAATTCATTTTCCTAAGATGAGAGTTGTAATGCACATTTATTTTTTAATTTTCCTGTGTTTTTCTGACGTTGTAAAATTGAGTAATACATAATTTCTGGAGTTTTCTGACCTGGAGAATCTATTTCATTAAGAGACTTAACATAAAAAATGTAAAAGTTAATCATTTTTGGCATTTTCCAATGGGTGCCACCATTTTGAGGGTCTTGAGTTGTTTGTTGCCACAATAACAAATACACTGGGATGGGTTGGTGAAGTCATCTGTGTAACTATATAAAGCTTACCTCTCACAGCTTTGGTTTATTCCAAAATTTTATTTCTTGCTGAACTGCATGCTTTCTTTTGTGGAACTTCAGCATAAGACTTGTGCTCTGTACTTGGACTTTAATTTTAGGTTGGCATTTCTGATTTTATTGTTTGTCTTTAATCACAAGTCTTAACCTGTGTTTTATGGGATAACCTGCACATAGGAAAGGAAAAAAATATGATGTATGTTTGGGGTTCGCATGTGTTCCCAGTCCTTAGACATTTAATGTAGTGAATGTAAGGAAACACAAGTATTTTGGTCAGAGATCCTTTGAAAAGTCATCTCTGTTATTTGAACTGTTTAAAGTAAACACTATCTCAATTGATGTTTTTTTTTTTAAAAGTAATTTTAAGTATTTCTATTAGGATGGCCATGATCTTCCTCTTCCTATTACTTTTGATGTTGAAGCTCCTACCACTCTTCCTCCATGCAAGGTAATTTACAATTACTTCAGTTTACAAGTCATATTAAATGTGTTTCACTTTTGTGATGTTATTTGTATACAATTTATATGCGCACCAACATTTGTCATACAAAGCATTTTGTAGAAGTGTTTGACATTTCTCTAGAATAGTCTAGTGTACTTGGCCTGCTGGCTTCAGATACATTGATGCATGTTTTGTGATAACTGTATTGTGATTTTTACATAGGGACAAAATCAGTTTTAATATGATTAAATAATTCTTGAGCAGTGTTTCCCAAATTAATTCACAAAAGGCATTTTTGCTGTAGGGTAATCAGGGCTGCACATCCGTTCTCTGGTGCATTAACCTGAATATTTTCAACCAATAAATCAACAAAATGCTACAATACCCCTAACAATAATACCCCTACTCAGCAGTGGAGTTGTACTTATTGCAGCAGCCAAGATCTACCTTGCTTGCCTCTTGTCAGTCTAGCAGTGATCTTCAAATACAGAGCTTGTTAGCTTTCCAGATTAATTTTTTTGTAACTCTTAGTGCATACTTATTAGTATTGTGAATCTTAGACTCTGAAATTTTTCCCCCTAGTTGTTCCTGTCCCCCTGTGCTCAGTAAAATGCCACATTCAAGTGTTGCCCAAATGTTTAACCAGAATAGCATTTTGATATGTTCATAATGTTAACTTTTTTATATTTTTGTTAAAGTACACTAGTTACAATGAATAGAAGTAAAGATTAACTGTGTGGATATTTTATATTGAAAAGAATTTCAATACTTTTTTTTTTTTTGTAACAGTTTATAGTAATACTTGATGGTTTAATTTTTTATGTCATATGGTGTTGATTATTAATATGAAAAATGTGTATATATAGAGAAGGATCCGCTAAATCTTGATTAAAAAAAATTATACTAGGGTCAAACTATACACTGACTAGCAGTTCACATGCCACCATCTGCATTATTCTGTAACTGCTGTAAGACCTGTCACCTTTTCTATTAAATGTGAACCATTCTATTAATTTCATATATCTAACATTAATTTATTCTTTTTCAGGGAAGTTACTTTGGATCTGATGAAATCAAAAGCTTGGTTTTAAGATTTTTACATCAGTAAGTATTCTCTGAGGTAACAGTTTAGGGGAAAAATGCATGAATAGTTCATTAAATTTGATGTCCATTTTGGTCATAATAGTTGAAAATAGTCTAAATTTAACTAAGTAGCATAAATCTCTACAGTAAAAAATATATATATGTACTGGTTTTAAAGGGGACAACCTTTGGGGCTTAGTTTTAGTCCAAGACAATTCCACTTTACAGAGTCTTTCCAGACCCTTAGTCTTCTCTTTTGCCCTCTCGTCTTCAGCTACAGTGGTCATGGAAATCCTAGAGAAGTTTGAAAAATGAAATTTTATTTTTCCAGAACTAGGAAAGCTTTGAAAAATTATCAAATTGCAATTGGGGTTTGGAAAAGTCATTGATTGTTTTTTTTTTAATATACAGAAAATAAGTTGAAAATAAGTTTAATTCTATAAATTAGTAAAATATTGAAAAGAGGATCGTATTTATTAATGTTATGAGATCTTGAAACAATTGTGTAGTGATACGGCCCATAATGCATATGCCAAAATGCTGGATGTGTATTCAGTAATGTCTGGTTAACACTTGAAAAATACAATCTATGTCTCCATAAAGATGTAGTCACAGGACATGCAAAGTGTAAATTATGTGGGAAAATTTTTAACATGAAGGATGTGGGTAAATTGCGCTACCAACTCACGTGAAAGGTGAAAAAAATATTGACAGACAAGGTAGCAAGAAAAATGATTGGAATTGACACTTGTTCAACTCCTCTTTAGCTAGCACAACAAAGGTTAGCACAGTTCCCCCCTATTCAATAAACTAGCCATGCAAACCTAGAAATCCAACACATCTGCAGAAGATTTGTGGGCAATAGAAGTAATTAACAATATTACAAATTATGCGGTGGTTCCTTTTTCAAAATGCTTTTTAATTTTGTTGGCATCACATTTATATTTTGTTCACTGTTCTTTCTGCACCTCACCATTTTTGAAAACGTTTTAATAATTAAAATTTTTTGTGACAATTCCAGCACCACATACTTAACCTTTATTGGCCATAACAATATATATTAGATTAATTATAACAAAAGAGAAAAGCTGTGAATCTGAAGGTATGTGACTGAGACTGATTTCAAGATGTGTCATGACATGCGGTGCTGGGAAAGAGCATTACACATGACAACAAGGGAGTGTTCCAATGTGCATTGCTTACAGCAATACCGCACAGTAGTAGTAATAGTATAGTAATAGTTATGTGCTGGCGTGCACAATTCTCCCCTCCATTGACCCTGATGGTTAATGGAGACTGATGATGAATCGAGTGATGGATAATGGAGAATTTAAATTTCCCCTGCTCCTGACTTCTCTTCCGTTTTAAAAGTGCATATCAACCAGCCTTTTTAATGTAATTTCTAACTGTATTCTATTGACTTTCTTGCAGATACTTCTATGTGTATGACTCTGGAGATCGACAAGCTTTGCTTGATGCATATCATGATGGAGCCAGTTTTTCAGTTTGCATTCCTATAAGTTTACCCAACCCCTCAAGGTAAATATTTTTTAAAAACTTGTTGAATAGCAAAGAATAACCTGGCACTTTTGAGTAGGAACTGTTTAAGGGCTTAAGTATATTGCTTTAATTGAGTTAGACATTATTTGCACAGTATTTCACATAGATTTCCATCAGAGTATTTGACCATTTTGTAAAAATGCAAATCGGTTTTGTGACTTGGCAGCAATCTAAAACTTGTTTACAAATTTACAACACAATGCCTCCGAATGAAGCAACGTGATTTAATTTTTTGTGGCAGTTCAATTTTTTTTCCTAAATAATTATGTAATGGTTTAAAACCCTACGATATCAAGCAGTTTGAAGAATTTGTGAGCAGTCATCTTATCTAAATGTAAGCATCCCTTGTTGATCTATATAATTTAGTCAGTTTTTCACATTCTGCCTTTTCCAGAAATTTTACCAAAGATTTCACATATAGATCCATCCATTATCCACCCCGCTATATCCTAACTACAGAGTCATGGGGGGTCTGCTGAAGCCAGTCCCAGCCAACACAGGGTGCAAGGCAGGAAACAAACCCCGGGCAGGGCGCCAGCCCACCGCAGTCACACAGATCATAATGGGAAAAAGATGTTCCTACATAAGAAAAAGAAGCTTACAAATAGTGCTGGGAGGTATACCGGTTCATACCGAAAACCATTTTTTATTTTGTTATGATATGGATTTTTCTTATACCTGTTTAAGTAGCCTAAACAACGTTTGGAATGTGGCGCAGCGGGAAATTGTATAAAGGGGGACCCTTTTCACTGCTACACAGCTAAACATGCATGTAACGGAGTACATGCGTTAGTGGAGGTATTGCGCGGTGAAAATGGACAGAGAACATTCTGAAACCGAAGCTGTAGCAGACGATAAAGCTGAACATGATGACACAGAAGGACTTTTGCTGAAAAAAGTCACGTCTATTGTCTGGAGATACTTTGGTTTTAAAAGGTTGAATGTGGACCATTATTTTCAAATGTGTGAATACTGTTTCTATAGTACTGGATAATACTGCAAGCCATGTAGCACTTGTTTAATTATTTTTTTCAATACTGTGTAATGTACCTGGGTACTGTGTAATAGTCTGACGATGACCGAGATGAGCTGACAAATCTTATTGAAGTTAGGGGATTGTGGAAACTGCTCATGTTCTTTTATTAAAAACAGACAAAAATAAAACCAAAAGTGTCCATTGTGCAGTGGACAGTACCCAAATAGTTAATCCATAAAACCTGTGAAACATTGAGATAAAATCCATAATAAATAAATCCGTTACAATAGAGGTTAAAATGCAGTCTCCTAAACAGATCGCAGCCCACCACCTTAGGTTTCACCGGCTCACCCATCACTAAGCACAAATTCCTTTCTGCTGGCCCCTTGTCTTGACTGCTGCTACACTGCGCGGCCAGACCGTCCGAGGTCGGCACACCTCCCGTCTTCTTTCGTGCTCACTCGGTCGATCCGTTGGGAGGTCTTACATCTCACATGCCCATCTCTACACACTTAGTCAGTGTGAGCCCCTAGAGCGCCTCCGCCTGAGCTCCCTCACGTAGCCCCAGCTCATGCTGCCTTCTCCTTCCTGGTGTCTGGATTGTCTCCCATGACTGCCTTTTCTCTTCTTTAACCTTCTGTTCTAACTTTTCTTTTTTTCTTCCCCCTATCCTGCCGGCCCCTAAATATATGTCTCCGCGGGCGCAGCGTCTTAATCACAAGCCGCAGGAAGCCGATGAAGCAATTAAGAACGCTTGCACCCACAGGTACGACTGCCCCAGTTACCTCACCAACTCCCCGCGGTCGTGTAGTCTCGTCCACAGAGAGTCGGCTAACTGGATTTTTTTTTTTTTTTTTGAAGCTGCAGATCCTTTATACCACAAATAGCATTATAAATGCAAGCTGCAGTTTTATTATTTATGTATATAGCTTATCTTGAAACAATGTCCATATTAATGCATTTTGCAATATGATGGTTTAGTTGGTAAAGATGTCATCATCAAGTTGCACTTGTTTTATTTTGTTTTATTTTTATTTGGTGAATACTGTGTAATGTACCTGGGCTTGAAGCCTTGAAGTAATAGTTTTATTACTGGAAGTTGCACTATTTATTTATTTTATTGTTGTTGTTTATTAGTTTAAATATTATGCAGTTTAAAGATGGTAAAGTTGCTTGAAAAGTCACTTTAATGTGTCAGTGGACAGAGATTAACTAACAAAGTGTAGTTGGTTTAGAAAAAATATTTTATTTATTCCTTTCCTAAGACATGTTCAGTGCAGTACAACTTTTGAAAAGCACATCTGGATATTTTACTAAGTCTAAATGCCCCTTTGGATGGTTGAGAATATGCTGTCAAGATTATAGTTTAAGTTGTTTGCAAAATTTGTTCAATAAAAGGTTCTGTATTTTGACTGCAACTGTCATGCGATGTGATTCCTTCTCTTCATTAGTACCACCCCCTTGAAAACTATCAATTTATGGGGTCATGCAAACCTGTATTAATACTTGTGTGCACATTAAAAAAAAAATTTTTTTTTTTCTTTTTTTTTGTACAATGTACAATTCTCATGACAGTGGAATAGGTTATTCTTAGCCAGTCTTCTGCAGTAATTGCAGTGGAAAATGTGGTTAACATCCACTCGTGCATGGGGAAAAAAATACAGTTGAATAACGTGAAACCGGTATAATTTTGAAAAATACTGTCATATATAGTGTCTGTTGAAACTGAAACTTTTCTGCTATGTAGCCTTCAAATAATACATATGTAATGTCCTGTATGTGTGTTTGTGGTTGGGGGAAAAAAAAATTAATATATAATGCACACCCTTAATGTTTCAAGATTTTATTAAAATTGTATTTTTTTAAGCAAAATGTATTATCTTTTTTAATTTAAACTGGGTAAATGGATACTTTTTTTAACAAAGCTTACAATAAGTAGATGAATACCTATTGAGTAACAATTTTTTAATTTGCAACATTTTATTTTAAATTGTGTAAATATTTTTACAAAATCAGCCTATAGGAAATAGCAGTTTTTACCCAATCAAAAATATGTAACCCTTAAATATTGATATTCCTATCTGGAAGAACAGTCGTCATCACTGTTAACCAAGTTAACCAAGAATTCCATTTACATTGGATAGCATCGTTCATCAACTTGTTGACAAACAGGTTGTAATACATAGATTATGGTGCTTGGAATAATAACAAGATCGGATTTTATTTTCTTAAGTACCTAATTTATGGAAGACATTCGATGTACACAAAACAAATCAAGCACCAACATAGAAGGTGATTTCTTTAGATTACCAGGACGTTTTGCCCAAACACATTTTAACCAATCAGTGGTTAATGCTTCATCCGTCCATAATTTGGTTGCCATAATCGGATGTTTGACTTTGCTTTTGCTTTTCTGCTTCAGTATAACTTCTCCTTGATTTCATTTTAAGGACTTAATACCAGATAGTATTAAAATTATTACTTACTCATGGAACACACTGACAACCTACTTACCACTATCATCTCCGTGGATGGAGATGAAATTACTGACTGTAATGCATTATAATACGCATGTGGACTGAGCTGTTAGTGAAAGATGAGCACCAACATTTGAAGGAAGAGGGGAGAACAGTAACACAGCTCCATCCAACAACAAAGTGGTACCGCAGGTGGAATCAAGTGATGTTATACACGTAATGAATTCAAGTACTACAATACATTCCTACTTTGTAGGTTTTTTAAAATATCTAATTAAAATTTCTCATGTTTAGTTTTAGCAAACTAAAATGAGTGAAAATCGCGCACATTATACATGAGATTTTACGTTATCAATCTTGAAGTTCAGATTTATTTTATGTATGTAGTACAGTGTATTTTTTATTACATGTCTCCCTCAAACTAGTGACAGTAATACTAGCAGAGAATACAACATCTTAACACATCAAATGCCATATTGTAATATGTTGTATTTGTGAGTCTGAGTGGCTGTTGGGTTGTCTAATAATATGTGTGTGTGTGTTTTCTGTTTTTTTTATTATTTATTTATTTATTTATTTTTTTATGTATACAGTCACACATGCATGTATACACCCTGAATCCTACTGGTTTGAGTACTAATATTCCAATGCAGTGTGCCAGAACAGAGCAGAGATAAAAGTGACTCTGTAATATGATAATAAACCTTGTAGATTTTCAGTAGTCTTTGACATCAATTGGAAAGTTGTCGGTTCGAAATGCCAATAAGGACTCTGCTCTGTTGAGCCCTTGAGCAAGGCCCTTAACCTGAAATTGCTGAGCGCTTTGAGTAGTGAGACAAGCGCTATATAAATGCAAAGAAGTATTGTTATCTTCATCCCCCTCTGTTGAGTTTTGCTTTGCATTTGTGAGCAGGAGCCATATCAGGGTGTTAGGTTGACATCTGGGATTTACTGTAAATATCTAAGGAAATAAAGGCATTAGTGGGACCTTCATGACTGTTATCAAGATTTGTTGTGCCAAATTCTGGTCACCAGTGATGGTCACTCTATGATACTTAAAGCTACTTAAACCTTCATGATATCTTCTCCCATGTACATTTGAGAATGGTCAGTCTTGTGCTTCTTCAGTTCTATGAACACCTGCCTGGCTTTGCTGACAATAAGTAAATGAACATTATCTTGTGGAGCAGGAAATATTTGTTTATATGGTCATAGGTAAGCATGGAATAGAGCGAAGTACATTTCTCTGTAAGGGGGGTTGTTGGAAGAAGTGTGTAAGAAATGATACTGCTAAGCCAGGCAGGGCTCTTTTCCTTAAGAAGATCAAAATCCAGTTGGTAGACAATGCTATAAAGTTGCATTTTTTAAAGCTTGTTTATTAGGTTTGATTGCACATTGGTGTTTAAAATGTCGAGTGAATACACAGTGATTAAGCTAGTATGAGACCTGTTTTAGTGTGCCTGGAGATAAACTGGTGCTTCACTTTAAAGCATGCTTTCTAAGAAGTTAAATTTTTTAAATTACTGAAAGAGATTAATGCCAAGTTTACAGCTCTACCATAGAGCAAAGCATTGCACTTTATTCAATAGGGTGCGTCTGGAGCAGTCCGGCTTAGATCTACCATTCTATACATGTGTATAAAATAAAAATACAGTTAGTAAACATTTTAGTCTTTTATCCATGAATTTCTTTTTACTAATATGTATACCTTTGATTAATAGTTTAAAGCTGATCTTAAATTTCAATATATATATAATGTGAGATTTATTTAAAGTGAGATCATATTGTAGTAATTAATAATTAATGATCACTTTATTTATAGGCCTTAATGCTTAATGTTAAAGTGACCTTTAACTTTTGTGTTATGCTGGCAGTATCTTCAAAGCTGTAGGTTTTTATCATTTTCTCTTTTTCAGAAATGCTTTGGGTGAATATCACAAAGACAGTCGAAACCTAAAAAAAGTAAAAGATCCCAGTAAGTTGTACCATAACTCTTTCTAATCTATTTGGTTTTACTGTCTTTTTATAGTATTTTGTCCTTTTTCTGTATAATCAGCAGTGAGGCAATAAGCAAATGGATATGCTTTCCAGTTGTATTTTTAATGTCATTAGTGCCAGTTAGGAATGGAAATATTTGCTTGTATTTTCTTCTTTCATTAGTGATTTTTTTAAACAGTTTTCAGAATAGGCAAACTAGTAAATGAGCAAAACAGCCTTCTTCATTGCACTTGATTCAAGTAGTGACAGGCAAAGAAGATAGGGTCCTAACACTATTTTAGATTGGATGTCCTACCAACAAAAATGCAAGTTTTGAGTTGACTCTTCACCTAACACAATGTTTTGTATTGAAAACTTTGCAGCCTTGTTCAGAGACACCTATTTCTAAACAGTTCCCAGAACTTGATTATGTTGAGATCTCTTATAGGTTGCTTTCGGGGAAAAAACAATCTACAAAGCAAGGAAATGTAGCTTTAAATATGATTTGAAATGAAATTGTGGTTCCTTCAGTACAGCTAGAAGAAACTTAAACATTGATTTTAGCTTGTAGGTGTTAGACCACTAGCCTACCTATGGTGATTGTGATAATATAATTACTTATATTTAATATATAAAAAACATACACACATACACTTTATGTAAACATCTGAGCAAGTGGATATGAAACTTGACTGTGGGGTGATGTTTTAGTTCAGCTTTTTATATTAATTTTTTCCAGAATGCATATCAGACTGCAATCTTGCTATTTGTTATGTAAAATATATTGTCTAGTTTTTGCATACAACAAGCTGAACCTGCAGTAGACAATGCAATAATATTTTTTGTATGCTCACACACAAAAGAACAACCTTTTCACATACGCAGATTTCCTGAAGTATTTTTTTACAAGACGTTATCATTTCCCTCAATGTAAAGGTAAGCAGATACCCTCGGTGTGTTGGTAATTGTCATTTCCTGTACCCATGACCCTTGCCTGTACAACACTGTGCTGAGCAATGAAGATGCAGTGCTATTTTTTTACTACTACTGATTTGTAGATCTGAATACAGTGCTTTTTGCTTGTAGTATTATGTACTGATTAACTTTTGTTAAGCATTTATTTTCCTGGGAGTTTCCCTCATTCATTACAAAGTTGAAATACTGGAACATAAAGGAACAGACAAAGCTCAGGTAGATTACTGTGAGATTTTTTTCCCCTCAGTTACGTCTATTTTAATTATATTGAATAGCATTATTTTTTACACTTGTAGGATGTTTAATGTAATTTGTAGTAGACCTCTAATAATATCATAATTCTTTTCACATCTTACTTTCTGTTCAAATTTCCACTTAATGTGGTGGTATGGTTACTCCAGTACCACTTCCCTGCCTTCATTTTTTTTTTTAATTCTTCTCAAACTTTTAACCAGAACCCTTTAAAATAGAAGAAAAATTATTCATTTTTTTAATACACTGCAAGTTTTAGAACATCTCAGTCTTCAAATTTAATCAGTTGAAATGCGATGAATGACCTAAAATTGTGAAAAGGTAAGCAGTAAATTGACAGAGGTTTAAATTTAAAGTTTAGGTTAGCAAAAACTGAAAAAAGGAAATTTTAGAATTGCAAATGGGTTTTTTCCAGGGAACAACTATGGTATTACAGTGGCACAGAACAAATAAACAATGGCAAATTTAAAAAAAAAATTAAGTCAAGGAATCATTAGGTTTACAAAATGTTATTCAGATTTTTTTCGATTCATCAAATTAGCCACCTTTAGCTGATGCAACAGCCAGACTGTGGTAATTATTTTGATTCAGAATGACGGTCACTCTATGCAAGTCACCAGCCGTGCCTCCAGCGAAAGAACCCCTGTCCGTCACACTTCCTTCTCCAAGTTTGACCGTTGTCATGCTCTGAGGTGTTCTTAAACTTTTGACTGGTAGTGTGTATAATAAAGAAACCATATTATGAAATATAAAGAATCTTTTTGTAATGGACAGATATATTTAAACATAAGTTATATTCAAAAAACGATGAACTAATAATGGCCAAATATTTTGAAGAGAAGCATAATGGGTTTAATTTTTATTTTCCCACCCTTGTATAATAAGTATACCATTAATACTTGATGTTACATAACATCTTTTAATATTTTTTTTTTTTTCCTTTTTTTTTTTCTTTCCTCCCTACCTCTCTCTCCATTCCACTTTTCCAAATTACTACCACAAGCCAATCGATTCAGGATGTTGAAGCACACCCGGCTCAATGTTGTTGCTTTCCTTAATGAACTCCCGAAGACACAGCATGATGTCAATTCATTTGTGGTGGATGTCCATGCATATACTGTGAGTATTATTCTCTTATATTCCTTTATTTTAAAACATTATGTTCAAGTTTATAAAATGAATATTTTGTTTCAGAATATGTTACTAAGTTTTACTGTGAATGGAGTCTTCAAAGAAGGTACGACTTGTGACTTTTTGTTTTTAAAAGCTTCTAGTCATATGTCTTGAGGTGAAACACCAATTGATAAATGGTAATATTTTTATTTTTTCTTAAGTGGATGACAAATCTCCCCATTCTGTGAGAGCTTTTACTCGAGCATTTATTGCTGTACCATCTGGAAATTCAGGGTAAGTGGAACCAAGCGTATGCAAAAGTCTTGTTTCTTATAAACACCCATAGGTATAATATATTGTAGAACGTTAAATATACTATGCCATGTCCTGTCTAAGCCAGTCTCAAACAAGGAAAAAGTAATCTTCTTAAATATGCTAAATTGCTCTCTAAAAATCTGAATATAGTCTGTGGAAGAACACATAGGGCAAGACCTCAGCTCCACCCTATGACTCGTTTGTCAATGGCTTCTACATATTATCCATATTGGGCAAACCTACAACCACATCAGATTCATTAGCTGCTTGAGGTTTCTGAATGGATGAATTGGTGCATCCAGTGACCTCTTAGCAATAATTTTAAGAGCTGTGAAAGTCAGAATGTGGCTGTGACAAGAGGAATTACAGAGAAGCAAGCAGTTGAATTTTGCCGAGATATGCTAGATTCACATAGGCTGATTGGGGAGCTGCTGCCAGTTGGTTGAAGATTGTCCATTCGCACAACAGTTGTCACCAGTGAGAAATTAAATCTAGGTATGTTCTCTCCGCTTCTCTCAATCGTTACAAATCTACGATGAAATGTATAGGCAATGAGTTTCTTTCATCAGTCACTGTGTCCGGCTGCATTTGTTTTTAAGGGTTAAAGATTAAGCTACTGTATATGCAAGCCTTTTACTCTTGCAATTGGTATTGTCATGTGCACCTGCCACAACTTTACACTTTACAGCTGTTGTTTGACATATGGTAAAAAATTTCTCAGACAAAATGAAGTAAAACATGGGTGCTCACCTTTGCTGAGAGCAGCTTCCGCCTCATTCCACCTTAAGTTTCTAAATTTTTAAATGGTGTGCCAGAACATTTTCAAGGTTGGCAAACAGTCATTCTCTGTGGTCTCAATCAAACTACTTGCACGTAGGTCTTTGTTGTGCTGGTGCAATGCCCAGTTACCTATTGGTACCTCGGGGTCAGCTTAACAACTCTTTTATGTGAAGTGCTTTGTATTGAGAAAAGTGCTGTGTAAATGTAAAGAATTATTATTACCACTGCTGTCCACCAATCATGTTCATGGGTTGATCACGAGACCAGCATTGACCTTCTTTAGATTTACAACTTTTTACAGCTCCCCCAATTATTCTTAAATTGGCTCATTTCACACTTCAAGTCTTTGATCTTTCCTAATATCCAGCCCAGACTGTTCTGGAGGTAAGCACTTAACAGTCCAAATTTAATCTTTTATTCTCCCCTCACTCCCCATTTGAATGCTGTAGGGACACTATTCTTCTAGCTTAATCTCACTCTTAAGCGATAATCAAATGGCAGCTTAGAAACTTTTTGCCCAAGCTTTTTTAAAATAAGGCTTTAAATCAGATATTATTTCAAAATACATTTACCTATATTTCCAGTATTTTGATTTTTTACTTTTAAAAAAGTTTTTTTTTTTTTTTTTATGGACAATGCATGACTATCAGAAGAATCCAATAACAAATTACCATTCTGACTTAGACCAAAAAGTTGCTCTTCTTTGACTCACCTTTCTATGTATCTCTCGTCTCATGGAGAAACTTGAATTCTTTCTGCAGAACATATAAATAAAATACTTTTAAACACCGAATACGGTGGCTCTCAAACCACATGGTTATTCTTAATAGCTGCATACATGTAAATAGGCAACTATTCCTTTGTACAATTTGAAATATCATTGAGGTGACCTTTTTGTCCATTAGTACACACTCATACCTATACTGCACAGTGTGGGACTCTCCTGTTTTGTAATTTTCCTATAGAAGAAAAGAGACCTCCTTCAGTTGAGGTGTCCAGTAACAGAACCATTGCTGTACATAAAATTTAATAGTGAATAGATCTAGTTGGTATTTTGGAGTTTCATACAACAGCTTCACCACCATCCCTGCTACAGAAACACTGGTCTGTTTGCCACTAGTTGTTCTTCATTGCTAAGTTCTTGTATGAAAATATCAGGTCTTGTATGCCTGTCACTTAAAGCGAGAACAAAAAAAAAATAAATTTACAGCATAGTGTAGTCTCACTAATGTGATGTTAGCTGGCTGAGTCAATTATAACTTTTATAAAGGTAGTGAATTTTGTTCATGTTCTAGCTTTTAAAATTACTTTTTTCATGCATTTCAAGTGAAGGCTTTTGCAGAAGATGTAGATTGTGTAAAGTGGGCTCGGTTAAGGCAAAATTCTAAAATATTTTTGTAGTCTTAATCAGAGTGATTTACTTATAGTTTTGCTAAAGAAAGTTTAATGTATTTTTTAATCAATATTGAACATAATAATGTAACACAAGTAAAAGTAACATATATGAAAACTAATTGGAGATTAAACCAGCAGTCTTATCTTGCATCTTTTTTGAGGTCTGCACCTCATCTCACCTTCCTTTTTTCTATAAACAATATTGAGCCAGAAGAAATAAATAAAAATAAGAGCAAGATGTTTGGATCATAGTGAGTCAAGTTTGTAAGAAAGTAGGTCAGACATGTGATTAGATATTTGACAAGCCATTCTTATTCCAACAATAAAATTCACTAAAGTTGAGAGTGCTGAAATATGTTTATATGGAGAACCTGCATTCTTCACTCTGATACATGGTGGCTGAATTCAGATTCAGTACAAATGGAGACCCCAGCACCCCTGTTCAGTTTTTAATCTTCAGTATGTTATAATGGCAGCTTTTGGAGTTTTGAGTGTTCCGATTGTGGACTGTTATCAAAATGATGTAAATGCACTTACTGATTAAATAAATTTGCTTGCTTTTAACATGGATGGTAACGGGTATACTGTGGGTTTAGTGAAGAATGTAACTTTTTTTTTTTTTGAGGTGAGTTCTCCCGAGAAAACAGTTGAACGGTGGTCTCCATATTTTTAAGAGTGAAAAATGTTACGCGGTATTAAGAAATTAAAATCATCAACAGGCACGTTTGCATTAGTGGTTGGTCTTCAAAAACACAAGTTAATTAAATTTGACTTTATCTTTAGACATTATGAAATCTTGCTGAATAATAACATTTAATTTTTGCTTATTTTAAGGAACAAAAAGATGCAGTGCCTTACTGGCTTCCCTTTAGACTCTCACTCTTGTTTTATTCTCCCCAAAAGGCTGTGCATTGTAAATGATGAGTTGTTTGTAAGGAAAGCATCCTCGGAAGAAATTCGAAAAGCTTTTGCTACTCCAGCACCTACACCTTCTAGCAGTCCAGTACCTACATTGACGGCACGGCAGCAAGAGATGTTGGCAGAATTTTCACAACGATCTGGTATGAACCTTGAATGGTCCCAAAAGTAAGTACTGTTTTTTTTTTTTTCTTCCTCCTCCATTCTTTGATTCTGACATTCTTTGTGTGTTTTTTTGTTTTGTTTTTGTTTTTTTTACCCCCAAAATAACAGCGACTTTTCTTATTTGTAGGTGTCTTCTGGATAATGATTGGGATTATACCCGGGCAGGGCAGGTTTTTGAAAAGCTCAATGTGAGTTCATTTAAAGACTAAGAAGTTTAATTTCTATTTTGCTTCCATGTGGCATTTTAAAAGTTTTGTGTTTCCGTATTGTTTGAATTTGTTAATGTATTGTACAGTCATTTTACAGGAAATATCTTTGAAACAATGTTTGTAGTACAAATGTACTGATGATTAATTTTCTTGATTGATTCTTATCTAATTTCTGTGACAGGAAGTGGGCATATTGTGTATCAAAGATTCATATCAATAAATATGTACTGAAAAATGTGTTCAGTCTTAAAGTAACACAGTAAATGCAAATTTCCCATCCATCCTTGACTGCTTAGTCAAATGCATGGTCAAAGGCTGCTAGAATTGGTCGTGGCAGCATTAGATGTAATATTGAGCCATGATAGGTTTGGTGCAGAAGGCAGCATTCACTTCAAGTTTACTTTATTACACATATGCTGTCTTTTTAATTATTTTGTTTGATACACGTCTTGGCTGTATTGTTAATTTCCCTATTAAATTTTAAGCACTTGTGCATGGTATCACACAACCTTTAAATTAAATTGAGTTTGAGAGTGTACCTGTGCCCAAACTAAGAAGCAGCATATTCTACATTGCACAGATGATCAGTGCATTTGATTTTTCTCATATTCACCTCTAATTTAGCAGCAGTGAGACACAATGACAACTGAAAACAAATACTCCAGATAGTCAGCAGTGAGCTCCTCCAAAGGTTCACCTGGATTTCTACTGCTAATTATGAATAGTTAAACATTTAACTACTATTAATAAAATATACCTTAGGAAAGGTAATAGATGCTTTTCAAACTTTTTTAGATGCACACTATTTAATTCACAGATACTCGCCTGAAAACAAATGCACACAGTCAGTAGCTTTTTGTGAAGCATTCCATGGACCACTGAAAAAAGGAGAAACTGCAGCATCACTTGTGAAGGGTGAAAACCTGTACTACACATGTAATTCCCTTCTGTCTCTAAAACAAAACAATAAATCGGCTATACATGTACAATGCCAAATCAGCAAGAAGTTCTCCTTCCCTTAGATTTTTATCTTTTTAGAGTCCAGGAAGAGGGATTGAATTGAATTTGAGTTGATATACGTTATTAACCCCCATGGGGAAGTTCTTTTTCACATGACATTTTGGGGTCAGAGCACAGGGTCAGCAGATATGTCAACCTTTTTTTACTTGGACATCTCAGATGTTTCTCCAACTGCAAATAGTTTCAATAAACATTAATGCAAGGCCGAGTGTACTTTCCGCATTTTTCCCCACATGCATTTGTGCTACTCTCCTAGCTATTTTTCATCATCATTTGCACATGTACATAAAATCAAACTTTCTAAAAATGACATTTAAATTGTTTAATAAAATTGTGATGCAAATAATTTAGGTTAAAAAAAAAAAAAAGAAGTTATAAATATTTGATGTTGGCCATGGTGGTGTTCCCTGTTAAATGTGTGGTGAGGAATTACTTAAAAATTAAGCAAGTAGTTCTGCTCCAATAAAATAAATATTACATTAAATTACTCAATTTTAAAAAGTAATCGGACTACATATATGCATTACTTTTAACACAGATTGAGAACAACTGCTCTTCGATATATTTTGTGCGATGATACATACTTTGTTCATGATGAGTTGATAGACTTCACACTTACGTTTATAGTTATAGTTTGCTGTTATGATCATCGCTTTCACAAAAATGTGTTGGGAGTGGTAAAAACTCATTAAGACTGCAGTTGGCATAAGGCATTTAATTAGTTCTATTTGTGCATTACTATCGTAGAATATTAAAGAAACATATTAACACAAAAATGTTTTTTTTTTAAATTGGCACTCAGCATGTCTTCTACTCATCCCATTATTCTTTGAGGAGAGCACCTGAAAAAAGAAAACTGATTTGTGGTGCAATTAATAGTAAAAATATAATTGATGTGTAATTACCACAAAAGTCCTAATTGAAGACTATTGTCATTTTACTATAATTTAAATGTTTAATTTCAATTAATATCAATATATGAAATGCATATACTGATCAGTTTCATCATTAAAACCACTGACAGGTGACATGAATAACATTGATTATCTCGTTACGATGGCACCTATCGAGGGGTGCAACATATTAAAGAGAAAGTGAACAGTCCTTGAAGTATTATAAGGATTTGAGCGACTTTGGCAAGGGCCAAATAGTAATAGCCAGATGACTGAGTCAGAAAAAATTTCAAAATGGCAGGTCCTTTGTATTTTTCCTGGTCTGCAGTTGTTAGTACCTATTAAAAGTGAACCAAGGAAGGACAACTGGGTAACTGGCAAAAGGGTCTTGGGTCCTGAAAGCTCATCGACACACGTCTGGTCCAATCCCACAGAAAAACTACTGTAGCATAAATTGCGAAAAAACTTGATGCTGGACATGAGAGAGAGGTGCCAGAACACACAGTGCATTGCAGCTTGCTGCATATGGAGCTGCATAGCCACAGACCAGTCAGAGTGCCCATACTGATCCCTGTTCACCACCAGAAGTACCTACAATGGGCATGTGAATATCAGAACTGAACCGTGGAGCCATGAAAGAAGTTGGGCTTGGCTGATGAGTCATGTTCTCTTTTAGCTCATGTAGTGCACCCTGCCCCACCACACAAATTGTTCAGAAATGGTATGAGGAACATGACAAAGAGTTCAGTATGTTGACTTGGCCTCCAAATTCCTCAAATCTCAATCCTATTAAGCATCAATGAGATGTCTTGGAAAAACAAGTCTGATCCAAGGAGGCGCCACCTCACAACCTATAGGACTAAAAGAATTTGCTGCTAACTTCTTGTTGCCAGACACCTTCAGAGATCTTATGGAGTCCATGTCTTGATAGGTCAGGGGTGTTTTGGTGGATTTTAACATTGTGACTGATCGGTGTATTTGCGTACACTGTGTTCTGCAGATACAGTACAGTGGAACCTGCATTTACCAAGGAACCATTACAGATTTGTTGTTGTGAAATTGAAAAATGCTAGATTAGTTGAAAAATGCAGACTTGTTAGTTTATTTGGCACTAGTTTTATATTTCGGTAAATTGTTGATATTCAAATATAATGAAATCAAATACAAGCATTCCTTTTTCCTCTTGATCTCTCCTCTTCTTTTGCAAAATTTGCCATCATTAGCTCTAACCGTTCAAAAATGTTGGGTAATTTTAAATCTGTATTAAAATAAAAAAAATGCATAAGTTGTATGTGTTGGTAAAATTTAAGCAGAAAATAAAATCTTCAATGACAGTAATGTAAAAGTAAGAAGTTAATGTAAACACACGATTTCTGTTGTACAGGTATGTAAAAGTGTTAAATATATAGCAAGCTCAAGAAGTATTTAGATAGTGACACGTCGTTACATGCTACTGCCCTTGTGCCACTTTATTTATTTTTATATAAATATCATTAAAAGTTCACTATATGCTAGCAAATTATCAGGCAATTATCTGTTACATACGTAAGATTTAGCAATATTGCACCATCATTGCTACCATTGTATGCAGAGTGTTTCCTTTAGGTAATGGTTTTTTAATTTTAAACACATTGACTTTAAAGAAAAAATGTTTTTGTGTTGAAAACCTATTGAATTGTATCAACTTAATTTGGCATAGGTAGTTTCTGATAAAGTTTAAATTCATCTACTTAACTGTCTATTGAATTGCTCAGATTTTGTTTAATTAATTTTACATTATTGGCTTTCAGGTGATACTTTCAAATGTTAGTTTTAGAAAAGTTTTGTAAAATACATTGGGGGAAATTCGAAGAAAAAAAACACAAAATAAAACTGTGTGTGTGCATGTATTTGTTTTATTTTAATGGTAATTTGATTTTATTTTGATGATGTGGTGCAGACTAATCCTTGTTTCACATAGCTATATAATTCGGAATTCAAATCCTAGTCTGGGCACTGATTGTGTTTATCTGTTCTTCCTTTCCTTGGGTTCATTTCCACATGCCAGTAATGCTAAGGGCAAATTTTAAGTTTGTGAAATCCTTACACTTGTAAAAGTTGTGCATTACTACATTTTATTCTGATAACACAGAACTGTGTCCTATTTTAAAGGCAGTATGTTTTGCTGCTCTGCCTTTATTTAAAGTGGAGTTAATGATTAATTGAAAGGAGACTAGTAATCAACACTTAACATGTAACTAGGGGTTCAAAGTCAGAAATGCCCAGTTTGAATCATTATCTCAGAGCATGAGGTACTGTGGGAGTAGCCGTTTTACCTATTTATACACTTGCCACTGCATGCTCACTTGCCTGCTATCTTTTGCTCACACACGCAGACACCTACGATGCACTGATTGGGATTTTTAGAAGCTGGTCCTGATCCCCAGTGTGCTTGGGTTTTTTTTCCCCACAAGAACTCTGCTGGTTTGAATCCAGTTTAAGACCAGATTTCTTCCACATTGTGTCATGCAAATGATTCAAACAGTACCAGCAATAATTAGAATTCTATTGAGTATAGTTACATTTCTTACAACATATTTTAGTATGCAGTCCCAGGTTATTATAGACTTTTACAAATGTACAGTAATTGATATAAATCACAAAATTGCTTTTAGATTGCTGCAGGTTGATAGTGTTTTCAACATTGCATAAAATGTTTTAGGATTTTTAGCATTTATTGATCTGAATTACACAGATGACATTCACAGTGGATATATAGTACCTTGAAAATGTGCAAGTAGATTAAGAAATTTCCTTTGTTTCTCATGTCCAATTGAAGATCAGATTCACCAATGTAAATTACAACTATTGTATCTCTAGTTTTAATAAGTACAGTATGTGACAAAATAGCAGCCAGTCAGGGCACAGCAGTGCAGTATGTCACACTCTTGCTACACCAAGTACTATACTTGGATTAGTGTGAAATTGAATGTTGGCAGAACTGTAAAAGTGTTTCTCACATTGAAAACATTCTTAAAGCAAAGACTTCAACCTTGTTGAAATGAAAACAACTGCCATACCGGATTTTCTTTTATTTGCCTTTAATAAAAGCAAATCTGGTATGGCATTTGTTTTCATTTGTCTTTAACAAGCTAAAATAAGTCAGACACCTCAGGTCTGGTGTCTCACACAAGGTTATCAAAGGATAAATAAAACTAATTCACAGTAAATGCCAATGTGACAATTATTTTAAACAAATACCTTTTTGTCCTTTTTCTTAATGCAAAGACAGTCTCGTACAATAGTTTTATTCCATTTTTATGGCATATGCATTTCTATAGGGACTTGTGTGACATGCAATTTAAGGTCTATGGGTGAAATTTTATTTCTATTTTTAAACAGCAAGAATATGATGAACTTGACTGCTTTCCTTTTTCTGTTTTAACTGTTAATTTTGTTCCAATAGTAATCTATTTTATTTAAATGTATGCATATTGGTATTTATAAGAAGCAAATACTACTGTTTTATTAATGATCCCTGTTTACCCATGAGTTATGTCTAATCTTGTGTGCTCAAAACAATTTGATAGTGTATTAGGTACCTGTATATTTGCATAGTGTGGGTGTTTAGAGTATATGCTTCTTTAAGCACCTACCGATGTTTTAAATTAAAGTTTGTCACTTGCACAGAGTGGACAACTTAAGTGTTTAGCATTGCAGTGTAATACCATGATCAGCAGTTATTGTATGCAAGTATAATTTATCTGCATTTTAATGTATGTCCTATGTTTCCTCCTGTTTACTTTTAGGCAGAAGGAAAGATCCCTGAAGTTGCTTTCAAACAATACAAGCTTCAGTAGGCCAACTGAAATTGACCTGGAAAGAAGAAGTTGGGACTCTCTAGTTCACTTTTTTTGTTTTTTGTTAATATATATTTGTTCTAGACGTTTAAATGTGAACTAACTGTATTTTTTAAGATGTGTTCACTACAGCTCATTTAAGAGCGTTGATATGTAGTTGTATATTATTAAAATCCAAAATCTTTTTTCTTTTTTTTTTTTAATCTCCCATGTGTCTTGTTGTTTGTGTATATGTATATACAGTATAATGCTGAGAAAGTTTTTAGAGACAATTCGTAACAATGTACATATATTCTGGCTATCCCACTGAGGGTGCTCATTGCAGCAGTGCAAAATCTGCAGAATTGAATTTTCTCCACTATGTGGAATAAATTTCCATCTACCCATCCTTTTAATTTTATCCGTTTTTTCCTTCCATTGTTTGTTAAGCTAAGTCTTTATTTGAGTATCCTCAGTACTAAGACTATAGATTGATTTGTGCAGATTTTAATTACGAAATGGGTCTTGTGTATAAAAAAAAAGGTTTTATTGTGCATTTTATTAGCATATTAAATAATGACAGCTTAATTTTCTCATTATATATTTTTGTTTATTTACTTTAAGGAAGGATCTCATTTATTTTTATTTTAGTCACAAATTGAGTTAATTTTAAAAATTTCTGAGCCATACTGAAATGTTTAATTTTGAAGAGAGAGGCAGTCTATTATATTTCTTTAGATCATGCACCCTTGCCTTACTTAGCTTTTTTGAATTACAAACTATGTTTGCATATTATACAGCTGTTTTCTTGTCTCATTTCTATTGGTGTGATGATCCAATGGCTATTTGCTTTTATCCTCTCACTAAGTGAAACTATCCAGTTTTTCACACAGTTTTTCTAATGTATTGTTTGGACAATCTTTTTAATTTTTTTGCTAACATTTACTCTGCTTTACTGCTCTCAGTTGCTTCCATCTCTTTACATAGCACATATAGAAACGAAAAACTTCACCTCCAATTCTGCATGTAAAACACTACCAGTTTCAAATAAATTGGCATAGACAGTAGCAGGTCTTGGAGAAACTTGATCTGCTGCCTCTGAAGTCTGCCTCTTTTATAGTTTTACTTTTGCTGTTTTTTTTTTTTTTTATAAATTGTATTGCCACAAGTATTAAAGAAACACTGCTTTTATCCCTTGTCATTTTTAAAAAAAATAACAGAAGACATTAAGTGAGAAATGGGTGTAGTTATTTTAGAGGGAATGGAATTCATAATCCCAGCCTTTTTCTCCCAGAGTCCATTCCATTCAATCCATTCGTACCTTGGACTGTTTGAGTCACAATGGAAAAGTAAAAAAAATGAAAGGGAAACTTTGGCTAGTGAGGCATCATCAACTGGTAATCAAATGAATAAATCAGAAGGTAGAATAATAATGAATTAGCAATATTTGGCTTTCATCACTACACTATCCTACAATATTTATAATATAGTTTTATTTCTGTAGTCATTATAAATTAAAAACCAACCCAAAATAGAAAGCACTTCTCTAAAAGTGTCAATCAAAAGAGTGGAATATACTATAGGATAGTTTACAAAAGGTGCTTATTTGACTCTGTTACATACATGGGTTGTAAAGTAGAAATAACCCTGCATTGAAGTGAATTTAATTATTAAGCAAGTGGGAGCCTTTAGAATGCAAATGCCTGATAATTAGTGGCCACTCTGAAACTTCAACGTAAGAGTTAAGTATAGCTTTAGCTTACTCTGTGCTATTCAGTGCTTTATCTATTAAAATCTGACACGATAGCTGTATCACAAATTATATTTAGATCATTGATCATTCCACACAGTTGATTTGTATTAATTTGCGTGTCTGTTACTCTACATTAATAACCTTGCTTATGCTAATAATTGACAACTACCTGCCTGGGACAAGGAAATGATAGAAATAATGAAGCTTCACCTGATGAGGATTTATCACCAAGATAAAAGTCTTTGTTGTTGTATTACATGGGTGTACTGGTTACATACAGAATGTGTTTTTAAAAAAAAAAAAAAACAATGGAGAATTTTAGTAAAATCCAAGGGAATCTCAGGGGTTAGGGAAAAAGTCTGAAATATACTGTAGTTTACTAGAATAAGTAGATAGAAATTCTACACCCTGTGCCTAAAAGTGCCAGCCTTTCTTCATTGTAGTTAATGTACAATTTGAGCATCCGATTAAATGTGGTAAAATGGTATTCTGAATTTTTTGACTTCTAAAGCACCAATGGTTGATCCAGCTTTGGTTCAGTTAATGTGGAATTCAACTTCTAGCCATCTGTAGCTTTTTATTTATAAGTGAGGCTTGGGCAGGCAAGAGATTAACACGGATATTAAGCTGGAGCTCATAAGCTCTAGGTAGTCCTTGTAAAATGAGAGGAGTACTGGGTCCAAAGTAAGAATATTACACGAATATGATGAGATGAAGGACCACTGAGTGGATTCTTCTTCTTCTCTGGATCAAGAAAAGAAAGATCAATTGTTTTGCTCGAGATGGTAAAAATTAAAAATGCAAATGGGTAATGGAGAAGGCAAACCTTGAAAAAGAATTTGGAAACAGTCACTTCCTGCAAATGTTAGGCTATGTACTGTATAGGCTACATTACCCAAATATTAGGCCAGATTATAAATATTTTTGAATGCAAAATAGTTTGCCCTAACTTTTCAGTGAGGCTGGATCTGGAGTGTTATGGGGTTGCTGTAATATAAGAGACACAGCTGGGCAGAGAACATTAAAGAAGTGCAGCCCTAGGCCTAAAGGCACATCCTCCTTTGACACTGCAGGTGAATTGTACCTTCTTAGGCTTTCCTTTAGATGCCCCAATGGATAGCTCCTGCCCCAAGTATGGCGTTCACACCGCCTCCACATGGGGGTGTGTATGTATGTATGTATGTATGTATGTATATTCAAAAATCATACTCAAAGGAATGTTTACCAGGTTTATTTACAAATGCTGCCTTACAGCATCAAGCTATTGAAAAGAAAAGGTGACCAGCTTAGAAAATTAAAAAAAAAAAAAAAATTTTAAAACAGGCATCAATGTAATACTTGTAGAGCCACTCTTTGCTGACTTGGCCACTCCAGGACTTTCACCTTCCTATCTTTAATCCACTGTGTTGTTCAGTAGGTGGTACGTCTAGGATCAATGTCCTGTTGGAAGGTGAATGACCTACCCATCTTCAGCTGTCCAGCAGAGGGATGCAGGTTTTCCTCAAGAATTTGTACATGGCAGCGTCCATTTTCTCTTCAGTTCTGACCAATCACTCAGGTCCTGCTGAAAAAAAACACCCTTACAACATAATGCTGCCACGACCGTGCTTCACGGTGGGGATGGTGTGCTGCGTTTGCTTATCGCCAAGCATAGTGTTTGGAGTTCAGTCCATAAAGGACAGTTTTTGCTGCACCTTTCTCCACATGACTGCAGAATCTCCCACATGTGTTTTGGCATTGAGCAATGGTTCCCAAACTTGGACCTGTGGATGCAGGTTTTTGTCTCCAACCAAATTCACAATAATTGATCGCATTTAGTTAGCTGGTCTTTTTTTTCTCTCTCTCTCTTTCTTATTCTGCTTTCAGAAAAGCACATCAGTGTGATTTTTACTCTTAAAAGACATTTATAGATATATATCCACATAACATTAAAATGTATTAACACACTTTTGTAATTTCGTCATTGACCCCAGAACATAGAAACTGGGAAATAACTTACTTAATTAGGCTAGGAGTCCAAGTAAAAACTGAACTTGGAACAAAAACCTGCCACCACAGAGGGTCCCCAGGACAGAGTTTAGGAACCAATGGCATAGAGCAAACAAGACTGAAAGTGGCACTTTCTTAGAAAAGATTTTTGTTGCCACCCTGCCATACAGGCCAGCTTTGTTTAAAGCTTGAGAGATTGCTGTCATATGCACAGGTCAACCACTCCCAGCCATGAAATCTTGTAGGTCCTTCAAAGATGCCTTTGGCCTCTTGGTATCCTGTCTGATGAATGAACTCCTAGTTTGGTTATCCAGTTTGCATTGCTGGCCTAATTTGGGTAACGTTTTGAGGTGCCATACACCTTCTGATTCTAAATGATGCTGTAAGTAGTATGCCGAGGGATAGTAAACCTTTTGAAATCTTTTTGTAGCTTTCTCCTAATCTGTGCCTTTCAACAATTTTATTCTGGAGGTCTTTAGACAGCCCCTCCCCAACAATGTTGGTTTCGTTTTCAGAATCTTCCACTACTAGTAGTGAAATGCTTAAGAGGGAGTTGATTTTATTCTGAGGTAATCAACACCACTACAATTGATGTCAGGTGGGGCAATTAGCCTATGTTTGATCGGGCTGCTGATTGGTTGCATATGAGTAAGTTCAGAATGGTACATTCTCAGGTTGATCAATACCCCAAACTAGGCTGCAGACTAAATTGGGCCTGATGAGTCTAGGGATAGACGCTGGCCTCTGTGATACCAAGTTGTCTTACATGTGATATACAGTAGTCCGGTACTGCCACTTATAAATAGCCAGTGGTTGAAATCTCACTAATTACAAATGACTTTAAGGTACTGGTTTCCAATCCACTCTGTGTTCTGCCCAGATAGGCCGCAGTTTGCATATAAACCTAAACTCGATTTGGTGTGTTAAAGCTGAAGTATTCAAGTTAATTATTACTGAAGGACGAATCTTATTTCCGTCCTTTCTAACAGTTATATAGTCTCATTGCACTGGTTAGGTACTCCTGGAGCACCAGTATCAAAATTAAACAATATTGTCTTTTTTAATTTATTACTAATCTGTTTATGTGTATATACTCGCAAAACACTTTTTCTGGGAAGATTTAATTTTTACTGGACTGATAGGTGCATTTTTACAATGCCGTCATTTTATAGTTTAGAATGGATCTACAATAATGAATAGAGATGTAGCATTTTTTTTTTATTTTTGGCTGGGGACCAGTGCAGGCTGCAAGCGAGTGACTGAAATGTTGCAAACCTGAAGTCCTGTGTGTGCAACAGAGTTAATCAGCTATGTTTTAACTCTTTCAGGGCTGATGTTGACTTTTGTGAAAAGGAGGGGTTGACGATGGTAATCAACTGTAAACTGTGACAAAACCAACCGTTCTGCTTTAGTTGGACTATTGTTGCTAGAAGGAAAGTTAGCTTCATTGGTTTAACCGAGATTTCCTGCGCTCGTGTGAGTTGCAAGGCGCAAACAATGGCAAAAATGGCACTGACATCTGGCAAGAGACCAAAGCGGATGCGTAAAGCAAAATACACAGTGGACAACGTTTTGCCTGTTATCTCTGAACTGGACTATGACTTGTCAAACTCCGATTTTCATACAAGTGATCAAAAATGAATGTAAGGTTCTAGTTTCACCTGATTGGTCCCTGGCTAATTGTGGTACTGACAATGTTTGCCAGGGAGGAGTGCCACTTAACAATGATAAGAAATAGAAACCAGATTGCAATGCACTGTGACTGTGACCGCCGCTGCTGCCCTAGCTACACAAAGACAGCCTGGCAGCAAGCCTGCCGCACATTCTTGGCAAACTGGCAGCCACAGCATGCAGCAAAAGACGTTTTATGTTGATTTTTGTGTGAAATCATTGCTTTTCAGAAACTGTTTTTTGGAAAAAATATTCAGCCCTTAAAAAGTTAAAAATCATTATATGGAATTTGTAATAAAATAAAACATTTACACTGTCATGGAGACCCCATATACACAATATTGCATTCTAGTCTTTATAAAATATGGTGATCATACACACAATTATACAGTAAGTAGGCTAGAAAATGAAAGTGTGTTAGCATTGGTATACAAGGTTAACTGGAGTTTTCAGTCGTACTCCTCAAATACCCAGTTTGTTTATTACAAGCTCACTGCTACATTTAATTTTGAGCCTGGTTAAAATAATACCTTTTCATGTTGCTCTCATTTTAAAGAGGATCAATGCCCTGGAAATGTCTATGAGCAGCTAATTTTTATTTGAGTGTAAAATTTAGTTTGCCGAGGGTAAATTTTAGCTTTTTCAAAATGTATGCCCCTCCGTCATTTTAAGTGAGTGATTTTAGGGCTGTGGGTGTAACACGACCTCAGATATCCAGTGCAGCCTCACTCTGCCCCTTTCATTTGAGGTTTACAGGATTTCCCCAAAATTGGCTTTATGGAAATTTGAAAAGTTAATTGCTCAAATTTGATTGCATTTTCCATGCACTTCTTGCTCACGGGCTAGTGTGCTTTTCTGTTTACTAATCAAAAGAAACACTTGAAGTACTAAATCATCAACCTTCCTTGCTGAAATAAAAAAGGTAATAATGGGAAAATTTCAAATATGATGAATGTGAAAGCTTACAACAGTTGTGTCACAGTCTTTTAGTACGTCGTGTTAGGGCCGCTGCTGCTTGACACTTTTGTTGCACACAGACAGCAAGTCTCTGACTGCAGTTTTGTGTTGTGCCACCTTAACTGCAGGAGGGTTTAATGAAGCTTTTGGCTATTGAGTGGCAGAGGGTACCATCCATAGATGGAATCATAAAGTGCAGGACTCTGCTAGGCTCAAGAATGAAGGCAGGCCATGGCAGCAGATGACTGAGAAGAAGGAGGCCACTGACAAGTCGCTCCTGCTGTAAGGACAGCAACATGAAGCCTGTCCTGCCACTGAAGCTGGCATTGTGTCTGTTGGCAGCAGTATGGGTGATAGCTATGAAGTGATATCTCAGGTGGACCACTCTGATGTGTCAGGGCTACTTTGGTGTGGCCACTGAGGTGACCAGAGTTGGATGGTCTGCTGAAACCTTCCATGTAGTTGGACACGGTGAAGCAGCCCATTTCAATATATCTGGCATTGTTATTTGCATGATAAGCTGTGCCGCTAGACCTCCTTTTTATCTCTGGTGACATTTAGGCATTCTGGAATGCACAGAAAATTGTGCATGGCACTTGCTTTGCTATGACCTAAGCTTTGAAATGCAGGCCATTTTAGAGGTGGCCTGATTCTGCATTGCTCCACCTAACAGCCTTTTTGGATTTGGCAAGTTGCTATGACTTGTCACAAAAGCCGTGTAGCTTTTCCCAGGGTGGAAACAAACTGATACTGTTTTGTGAATGTTTTCAGACCCCTTCACTTTAATGCCCTAATTCTAAATGGTTACATTTGTCATTTTTGCTCATCAGTCTACAGTCAATAACCCATAATCACAAAGTGAAAGCATGTTTTCAAAAGGGCTGGCCAATTTATTAAAAATGAAATACTGAAATCTCTCACTCATATAAGTATTCAGACCCTTTGCTGTGGTGTTCCAAATCGAAGATATGTGTCGAACTTGACTGGAGTCCACATGTGGTAAATTGCATTGATTGGATGTCATCTAGAAAATCACACACCTGCGTATACAAGGTCTTACAACTCACACTGCATGTCAGGACAAAAACCAGGCCATGATGTCCAAGGAACTCTCCTCCAACCTCCGTAATCAAATTGTGGTGAAGCAAAGATCAAGGCGAGGGTATGAAACCATTTCTAAAGCATTGAGTGTTCCCTGAAGAACAGTGGCCTCAGGAATTGTAAAATGGATGATGTTTGGGGCCACCAGGACTCTTCCTAGAGTTAGGTGGCTGTTTGACAGAACTGAATCGCTGGGCCCTTTTTTAACCCAATGGTCATGCTAACAAAGCTTCAGATGCCTTCTGCTGAAAGGGGAAAACTTGTCCAAAGGACAACCATCTCAGCAGCACTTCATCAATTAGATGCTTATGGTAGAGTGACTAGACAGAAGTCACTCTTGAGTAAAAGGTATATAATACTAAAGGACTCTGGCAGCATCTCTGACGGGACAAAAATAGAATCCAGGCACTGCCCACCATCTATAACATCCCCGCGATGAAATGTGGTGGTGGCAGCATCATCCTACAAGGGTGTTTCTCAGTGGCAGACACAGGCAGACTGGTTAGAACTGAGGGAAAGGTAAATGTAGCCGAATTCAGAGAGGTCCTTGAAGAAAACCTCCTCCAGAGTGCAATTGACCTCAGAAAGCAGGTGATGGTTCACTTTTCAGCACAACAGCAACCCAAAGCACAGCTAAAGCAGCTGCGACAAGTCTCTGACAGTCCTTGACTAATCCAGATTTAACACCCATAAGACCTGAAGCTGGCAGTTTACAGACACTTCCTATCTAATCGAATGGGGTTTGAAGAACCGAATAAACTGCCCAAAACCCAGGCTTGCACTGCAGACTTGAAGCTACAGTATATCTGCTGAGACAAGGGCTCCTACAAAGCACTGCAATAAGTGTGTGAATATTTACATGATTGAGAGATTTCAAGTTTTCATTTTTAATATATTCAATACATATCTGAAAACACGTTTTCACTTTGTCATTCTGGGTTATTGAATATAAACTGGAGGTGAAATTATGAAACTTAATTGGTAAAATCTGCAATGGATTTGTAAGATATACAGAGTTACTTCCTGACTTGCATCCAATCCGTCACGGTAGTTCTGGATGAAGTGGCCGTGGACTGGATTACACCAGTTTGATAATGTGATTTTTTCTTTTTATATACCGTACAGTACAAAGCTCCACACACTTGTTCCACGTAGCGTTCAGAAGTTCTATGGTCCCTTATTCAGGTTTTTACAAGATTAGTGCTGGGGTCCCCATTTAGCTGTGGGTTTTCTTTCCAACCAGCTTCACAAATACATGGTTCAGTCTTAACTTCTAAATGATCTCATTGTTTAATTAGTCTTTTTCTTCTCTTATTTTGCATTCAGAAATATGTTCTAGTATATTTACATGCTTACAAATTTCAGAAATTCCCATTTTTTTCCATATCTCTAAATGTTAACTTTCCTTTACCATCTTCTTTTTAATTCCTCTTTTCCTGTGGAGTTTGCTCCCATAATTGAATGCAAATACTGATGATTGATGATGAGCAGCACGGACTCATTTGCAAATGACACTGAATACTAAAGGGGGGCAGCTACTTCAGTATAAAAATCATGTTTATACTAAACTAGCCGTTCCCTGCGGCTCCGCCTGTGTAGTAGTGAAACAGGGCAAATTTGAAAAATCAATAAACAAAAAGGTATCACTAGCTCAGTGGAGGCAAGTTACATCCCAAAACACAGAGGTAGACCGACGTCACGTTTCTCCCTCCCCTCGGCCCATAGCCTCTGTCTCGGATTGGCGAGAATATATTTCTCCTGCGAGCAAACTACAGTATGATTCTTAGCGTGATGAGAGAAGTTGCAAAATCAATGGGAATGTTCAAGCAAATTCTAGAAAAAAACCTGATCTAAGTCCGTTAAGTAGTTGTCTTATTCGCTAGCTAAGTGGAGGTAAGATACGCCCCGAGGCTGGCATGTGAGTGAGGAGGGAACCAGGGAACCCGCCCCCCTTCCCCTCGGCCCACGGTGTGTCTCAGATTCACGTAAATAAATCGGTACTGCAAGCGAACTAAGATACATAGCTCAATGTTCAAGGAAATTATAGAAAAAAAACCCAATCTATAACTGTTAAGTTGTTCTCTCGTTCGCTAGCTAAGCAGGCTGGCATGTGAGTGAGGAGGGCCCTGTCCTACTGTGTCTCTCTCAGATTCGTGCAAATAATTTGGTACCAAAAGCGAACTTAGGATACTTAGCGCGATGAGGTCGCAAAATCAACCGGAATGTTCAAGCAAATTCTAGAAAAAAAATAGATCTAAATCCGTTAAGTAGTTCTCTAGAGAGAGAGAGAGAGATTAGCTGATTAATAAGAAAAGGCTGACATGACCAGTGCCTGTGCTTATCAAGCATGTCAGAGTACAAAAACTGTCCTAAATGGCTGAACAATCTCAAAGTGATGCAAATCTGAAGTTGAAGTAAAAGCACATCAGTTTTCTTAATTTAGATAACTACTCCTAACTTTACCAGGATTTAGGAAAGCTTATGAGCTGTCCTAACTTGTGAGGAGCTGCCAGATGGAATCAATTTTTCTAAAAAAATCTTTAACGTTATGTAATTGATCCATCTATGCAGAAAAAGCCACATAGAGCCAAAATTAGTGTTAGTAATGCTATATAAAAAATAGCAATGATTTTAGTTATGTCACAACCAATCATTTCTTGAATTTTGCACCAAACTTTCAAAGCCCTTACTACTATACGTGAGTTAATACCTAGATTTATACATTTCCCCACCACTCCACACAGTTAATTTTAAAGCAGGCTGTATTCCTGTACACATGTAAAGATGACTGCCCCACGTATAGATGAGCAAGCGTATATGAATCAATCACAAGCGACGTTACAGTATTGACACACTGGCGGTCATGGATGCAAACTGTTTTTTTATACCCAGCATATTATCCTGAACATATGCAGAGCTGGTTGGGTGAGTGACAGCGAAATGTCACATCGGTACACCAAGCAGTGCACTTCCTGAACCCCTGGAACATTCGTGTTACAATTTACCAGCCTGGGAAGGTTAAAGAAGACAGGTGCATACAGGAACATGGAGATAAACAGACAAGACACACGACTCTGAAAGATGATTGGAAAACTGGAGTTCAGAAACAGCACGGGCAGTGGTATACTTTCTAGAACTAATGTTATTTCCTGTGGCCCTTGAGCAAAACCCTGTGTGCTCGGTGCAGGAACACACTATTAGTGCATGCGCCCAACCACTCTCTTCCTGCGGCCATAACAGCGGGAAGGCAAATCTTCTGAAAGTATGACTGTGTAGATCATTCATTTTTTAATATACCGTATATACTTGCATTTAAGTTCTCCCACGGATAAGTCGGTCCTTGATTTTACCTTATAATTTCCAGTATTTTATAATGTTGGCTGTATGTGTCGAATGCGAAAAACTCCCACTATTGGTCCAAGAGATTATACTATGCTAACGCCCACCTGAGAGAGTAACCATGGAGCACACTGCCTTTTTCTTTCTATGTATTGTGCCTATGTGACTACACGGTAATACCTAAACTATTCCGAAGTGACGTTTGCACAGATTTGTGTTTTTACGTATCTCACACCCTCATACACCTTTATCATAAGAGCATCCCTTACCTACAGTGGAGCGTTCGATCAGAAGAAATTATGAAACTGGTTTTAAATTAAAAGTCGTTGAAGTGGTGAAAGAAATTGGTAACTGCACGGCTGCAACAAAATTTGATGTGTCTGAGAAACTGATGTGAGATTGGAGGAGGCAAGAAAATGTAAAAAAAAAAAAAAATGAAGTGTTGTACTTTTGAATGGCCGTATAAGTCGGGATCTGATTTTATGATCGATTTTTTGGGTTTCAAGACCCAACTTATACGCGAGTATATACGGTAAACAAGTCTTTTATAAAGCTTGACTGTCATTTGGTATGTTTGTGTGTCTCGGTTTTTTCCATCTCAAAGTGGCAACAATTTGTACATGCATTTTAGCACCATATCCTACCATATTATATTCTTCTCCTCCTTCCTCTTCTCCTACTACTAATATTATTATCACCTTTGTGGTGAAGCCTTGATATTAGTATCATTTCTCATATCTTATTTTCCACCACTTATCCAAGACGGGATTGCTAGGACAGTCTTAGCTGTGAGGCCCTTTCCCTAGCCACACTTGCCAACTCATAATGTAGGATCCAAAGGCATTCTCCAGCCACCTGTGAGATAAAATCCTCCCGGTGGTCCCAGGGTCTCCTCCCAGTTGGTCATATCCATAAAACCTCCACGGAGAGGTGTCCAGGAGGCATCCATATCTGGTGCCCAAAACACCACAATTGGCTTCTTTTGATGTGGATGGTCAGTGGCTGCATTCCGAGCGTCTCCTGAATATCTGTGGTTCTCCCTGTAGTACTAGGGTGTTGTACCATGTTGTTGTGGTTCTCCCTCTAATTTAGGGCTCAGACTCCAATTTGTCAACACAGCTCCCTGAGTCACACAAACCTCTCCATCACAATAAAGTGACGATTCCCACAGAGAGGTTAGCATCACAAATCTACAAAGTGTCATCATGATGTCTAAGGAAGCTACAAAACATCATCATGAGTGCCAGTTTTTGGCTCAGGTTACTGTCAAATTGTGTTGTTATTAATTCTGAAGCGTTAACTTCTACTCCTTGCTGGGACGCTAAGAATAGGACGCTTCATAAATACTTCTTAGGTCCTATTTGGAGGTTGAACAAAGTTTTATCCTAGTCATACTTATTGTGTATACAGGCACAGTGTGATGGTGCAGGTAGGCTCCACACTAACTCTTGCCTTCAGGAGCCTCTTGAACCCGCAACCATCGATAACATACCCAAGGATGAGGACACACATACAGTATAAATGATTACTGTACTACTTTTATTTAAAATTCAACAAAACCGGTGTCCAAAAAAAATAGTGCAGTGCATCAAATATGCTCAATAGATAAATAATCAATTAAAACAGTGTGAATGTGAAGATTAAAAGCTCAATAAATATATTCCATTAAAAGGTTAAAATTCAGAGACAGTCCACAAAACCATGAGCCACAATTCTGTCCTTTTAAACCAACAGGTGCAGCCCACAATCAGATACTGGCTTGGGTCCCTATTGTCAGGCCTTCTGTAGTCCTGGGGCACTGTGCTGAACCGCATACGTCTCCTGCCGACTGTCCCTCTGTGTCTGTGAGAGACACCGCATATCGGGCCACTGCTACTCCCTGGTAATCTCCCAGTAGGAGTGCCCTCTCTTCAGCCTCAGGCTCCCGCAGACCTGAAGCTCACTCCCGACCACCTGCCTCTCACTCCTGCTCTCACCATTAAACATTTTTTTCTCCCCTTCCTTCTGCACAGGCCCCTCTTCTGTGTATCTGGGTGCAGGTGCAACAAGCCACTACCTCAGAGGCACAACTGAGGCACCCGCTAGATCCACCCACCTCCTGCACGTGTATGCGGCATGAGTGACCAAGTACTCCAATTAGCCATGGAGTGAAGCATGCCTGTGCACTCAATCATTTATTTAAAACTAGTACAACGCCACGGACCACCTATGACACACAGAACATAAAGAGCAAAATCTTAAAAAGCAAGAAAAAGAACAACGGTTAATGTCACACACACAAATGCTTTCTAAATATTTAGCAAACTCACTTTGTAATTTCTGGATTGACACAAAAAAGTGGAGAAACTGGGGGAACACTACTCCTTTGAGTCTGGTCAAAAGCAGGTTGGGATCACCGCAGGACTGAACTTGAGGAACACTTACTTAAGTCGTTAATTACGAACAAGCATAATGAAACACTCGTTTATTAAAACGGGCTTAATGGTACAATTGTAAGAACCTCTGCTCATCGGATATACCTTATCTCCCTTTTTCTCTGTTGCCATTCTTCGTCAGACATATCAGCCCTGTTGTGGACACTGGATGGGTTGCTAGCTTATGCCAGCCACTTGCCTCTGACCATCAGACATTCTCATCCTTATATTGGATGCCTGATGTTTTATTGCTTTGTATATACTGTACAGATCTGTACACTGAATTAGCGGCTCTCCTTTAACATTTGTGTCATCTGCACTGCCCGACACTCAATATTTGGATCCAATTTAAGGAGCAAACTTCACAGAAATAGAGTGAATTGAAATAAAAATGATAAAAGTTAAGTGTTTAAAATGATGTCAAAGAAAACACATTTTTGAATTTCTCCTAAGTGCACATAACTAGCGCACTTTTCTGAATGCTGAATAACAAAAGAAAAACAGTCCAGCTAAACAATCAGATTGATGGGGCATAAGAGAGACCCACTGATTTGTGAAACTGGTTGGTATGAAAGCCTGCAGCCTCGTTGGTATAGAAGGATGGAATCTGGTAACCCCTGATCTACACAATTACTGCTCTCTTTGTGAATCGGCTATCAACCTCTTGGCAACCAAACAACTACTACTGATGCTCAAAAGGTTGTGGAATAGCTTACCTCTTCAGATTTGTCACTCCCATTCATAAATATGCAGCTCATGGTTGTACGGACCCTTTTGGGCAGCATCAGGTACAAGGGAGGAGCCAACCCTTGGGAGGGCACCAGTCGATCACAGGGTGCTCTCACTTGCTAATACTACTATTTTTAAAATCAACCTTAAAAAAATGAACATTTATTTTATTGTCTTATGTTAACTGTTTTGAGTCTTGCCTTATCTCTTCAAATGTGTCCTTACAGTGTCCAGTGTCATTTGAAAATGGTTGTTGGCCTTATATTTTTTTTTATTAATAAATGGTTTGTGTATTCCAAAAATATATAACAGACATTATTACATTTTTACATACACAGAGCAAAGAAAAAGGTAAGAAAATATTTAAATTAATGAAGCTGAAAAGCCTTAAGTAATAATCTTATTTAACTTTTTGTTTTGTCAAGATTGCAAAACTACAAATGTATTTATATAATTAAAAAAATCAGTATGTACAAAAGATATAAATGATGGTATCCTTGTGGAGAATCCCACCTTATGTATGTAACATTTAGGCAGTATAATCATTTAGTTAATTACACTACCAGTTAAACGTTTTAGAACACCTCAGTGTTTCAGGTTTTTCTTCAAATGCAATCAGTTGAAATACAATGAATGACCTAAAATGGTGAAACTATAAGCAGTAAACTGCCAGAGGTTTAAATTTAAAGTTTAGGTTAGCAAAAACTGAAAAAAAGGCAATTTCAGAATATTACAAATGAGCCTTCTTCATGGAATAAATAATAGATTACAACCTACAGATGTTCTGCAGCAATTAAAGTAAATTAAGCCTTGCAAGTTGATCCAAACAATTTGCACAGGTGTCCCAGCTTCTGCCGATTACTTCAAAACTCTCCCTCTTTCTTAAAGCAGACTGTGTTACTACACCCTCTGGACAATCTACTTGGACAATATTTCAGTGATAATGACAAAAACAAACTGCAATTAACAAATGAAATGAGACAGAGCATTGCAAAAAAAAATCTAAATGTCAGTGAGTATGGTGTCTTACACAATCCAAAGGCAATTGGAAACTGGAACTCTTATAAGAAGAGATCTGGTTGACCCAAAGTGACAACACAATCAGAAGACATATTTCTGAGGGTCACCGGCTTAGGTGATAGGCACCTTACAGCAGAACAGCTTCACAATGGTCAAAAAAAGCAAGTCTCGGTTTCTGCTTTGAAGAGGAGACTTTGTGCTGTGGATTTGACAGGGCGAGTGGCAGTAAAAAAGCCATTCCTTAAAGGAAAAAATAGAGCCCTGAAACACCGACTGTGGACTACTGCAGACTGGAAGAAAGTCTTGTGGAACGAGTCAAAATTTGAAATCTTCAGTTGATCACATAGGGTGTTTGTATGTCATTGAGTTGGTGAAAGGATGGTTCCTCAGTGTGTGACACCAACTATCAAACATGGAGGAGGAAGTGTGATGGTCTGGGGTTCTTTTGCTGGAGACAGAGTTGGTGACTTGCACAGTGACTGGCATTCTAAATCAAAATGGTTACCACAGCATTTTGCAGCACCATGCAATATCTTCTGGTCTGCGTCTAGTAGGTCAGCAATTTTTGCACAGCAGTTCATTCTACAGCAAGATAATGACCTAAAAAAATACTTCCAGACTATGTCAGAACTACATTTAAAAAAACAAAGAAAAGAACAAGTTCAGAACATGGACTGGCCAGCACAGTCTCCAGTTGAACTGGGACAGAAGGAAAGCAACCTACAAGTACAGTATACTTGTGGGAACTTCTCCAACAGTGTTTGTAAGAGCTTTCTGACCATTGTTTGATTTCCCTTATGGAAAGAATGCCATGTGTGGTTATGGCTCTTATATCAGCAAAAAAGTGGCTACTTTGATGAATCAAAATTTTTAACAAACGTTGCTATACTTAATGATTCCTTGGCTCATTTTTTTCTATGCCTGTGAAACATTAAGACATTAAACTACGTGCATTTCCATACAACATGAAAAAACGGAGGTGTTTTAATATAGCGTTCTTCTGAACTGAAGAAGTTATCGAAATATTAACAGTATATAGCAACATTCAAGCGGTATCTCTCTACCAGTGTGTTTCTTCAACTCTAAAAAAAAAAAGATTTAACCAAAAGGAGGCGACATTTACACAATGAATGAATCGTTGGTTATATCTTGCTTAATTACACGTATCACATTACTATAGATTTCTGCTAGATGGTTATCACTATTCACGTTCGCTTAAAATGTGGACTTTTGGACGTTCCTGACTATCCTAAGAGGAACCGAAAATTACACAATACGAAGCGCTGAGTGGCAAAAATTGCAGATTTATAAATGCAATATTTTACGTATAAGAAAACATTCAGCTGCAGTGATACAGTTATCATTTAACCAGTAGCCAAACCTAGGGTGAGAGATAAGTTATAATTATGGCTTCAAAATGTAATTTTCCCTACAGTATGTCTTGGTAGACAAAGTATAAAAAAAACATATATTGCTGAAATCCCATACGAGGTGCCTCGATAAGCAATGAATAAAACAGAAACTGACTACAGTTCCAATGATACGCTTCCTCAAGTACAAACAAACCTTACCCAAGAACTAAAAGCGGGTGGGGTTCTGAAGAACATCCCACCTATCAGCGGATCTCCTGCTCCGTCATTTCCGCCGCAAACCGCCTGACTTGTGACGTAAAGACGCAGGGGTGTCTGTTAGTGTGGATGAAAACAATAAACACACATCGACAGCAAATTGTCGGACCTTTCAAAACGTACAGTTAAAAAAGAGAAAGGAAGTAGAAGACGAGACGGGCAAAAGGAAAAAGAAAAAAAAGAGTTTGCTTTTGCTCTATCTGACTAACCCTGTTATGCAGGTCGAGGAAGCTGGAACGAATACGTTGTGGTACGACCACCTTCTGAGACTCCCGTCCCCCACTCTGTCCCCTTGTCACCCGTCCCCATGTCCCGTTGGCTCTTTCCTTGGTCCGGCTCTATCAAAAAACGGGCATGTCGCTACTTGCTACAACACTACCTCGGTCATTTCCTGCAAGAGCGACTCAGCCTTGATCAACTCAGCCTGGACTTGTACAACGGCAGTGGGGTCATACGAGACATTCACCTCGATGTGTGGGTAAGTCACTGAAATCTTAATCGTCACTGTTCTTGCCAGTGACAAGAATGTAGTTAAGAGGCAAGTAATGTGTATACTGCTTCTGAGTTCTGGATACACAGAGCGGAGGGGACGCGCGTATCCCCAATGTTACATAATGTACGGGGTGCCCGGTTTGAGTAACATCACGTCCCCTACCCTTATGTGTGTTGTATTAGAACATTACAACGAGAAGTAGACAGGCTCAGGGTTACGATGATTTATGTATTCGACCCTTATCATGTCGATTTGGTCATATAGCGACAGTCGTGACTACCATGATAGAACACTTCGCATAAATTACAACAAAAATAGCGTGTCTTGAGTTTACAAATATAAGTTCAAGTAGCGAGCCATTGCTCTGTAAACTTTGTCCATTTTTGTGAAGTCCTCATGTGTTCTTAACTACTCCTGTTTTGGCTGACGTTTCCCAGACAGTTCACAGTTTTTCGCCTGTTTATCTTTGGATGTCAAATCAGATCATTTTGATTAGGTAGACTATTATCCCAGAAAGAAATTTGTTTGTAGCAGCAAAGTATAATGCGTTAGACATACAAGATATAAGAGAATGAGCCAAGACACACAGTTGACAGCCAGTTATCAGAAGCACACACATTCAAGATCAATACATAAAGAATAATTACTTTTTAACTGTACACTGAACAGTAATTCAGAATTTAGCTGGGCCACTACAGGTAGCATAATTCAAAATGCTTATTGTTCTAAGCAATAAAAGGATTCCTAAATCTGTACATCTGTTGCTGTTTACACTTGGGATGTCCTTAATTGTGACTTGTATAGTATGTCACAGTCAGGGAGTTTAGCAGTATTCTCCTAATCAAACATGTAATAATAACATTCCAGATACACCCATTTAGTTTAAATGAAATACAATAATACAAAAGAAAATAAAAAAACAAAGCAAGACAAGATTCAACCACTACCTAAAAGAAAAAGGAAAAGAGATACAGGTAAAAAGGGCAAAAAATCTTATCTTGTTTGTGTAATGATCTTCTTCTTTTGGCTGTTCCCTTTAGGGGTTGCCACAGCAGATCATCTTCTTTCATATCTTTCTGTCCTATGATAAAACCAGGGAGTTAATCATAGGCCCAGGATCCTTAGTCCAAAATTATATTAATGAGTATTTACCATGTTTTATAAAAGTTGTGGACATGTTCCCTAAGAGAGATTTTGATTTTCTGTAGGATGAGGTAAAATAAATTGTTACTTACCTAATGGGTTAGAGAGGATGGGTTGGTATTCCTCCAGCTAGGATACATCTGTGTGCTAGTTGTGTATCTTAGTTTTATTTAATTTAATTTAATTTTGACAATTTAATTATAAGGCTTGGTATTGCTTTCAGTCTTCCAATACTAATCATCAAATAGCAGATTTTTTGTTTTTAGAGAACATTATTTATATGTAGATAGAACTTTATTATTTGTCCCTAGGGGAAAATTTGGCGTTTTACAGAATCTCTTTAAATACAGTATGTGTATATATATATATATATAAATATATATATATATATATATATATATATAAATATATATATATATATATATATACACACACACACAGTGCATCTGGAAAGTATTCACAGCGCATCACTTTTTCACATTTTGTTATGTTACAGCCTTATTCCAAAATGGATAAAATTCTTTTTTTTCCTTAGAATTCTACACACAACACCCCATAATGACAACATGAAAAAAGCTTACTTGAGGTTTTTGCAAATTTATTAAAAATAAAAAAACTGAGAAATCACATGTACATACAGTGGTGTGAAAAACTATTTGCCCCCTTCCTGATTTCTTATTCTTTTGCATGTTTGTCACACAAAATGTTTCTGATCATCAAACACATTTAACCATTAGTCAAATATAACACAAGTAAACACAAAATGCAGTTTTTAAATGATGGTTTTTATTATTTAGGGAGAAAAAAAAATCCAAACCTACATAGCCCTGTGTGAAAAAGTAATTGCCCCCTGAACCTAATAACTGGTTGGGCCACCCTTAGCAGCAATAACTACAATCAAGCGTTTGCGATAACTTGCAATGAGTCTTTTACAGCGCTCTGGAGGAATTTTGGCCCACTCATCTTTGCAGAATTGTTGTAATTCAGCTTTATTTGAGGGTTTTCTAGCATGAACCGCCTTTTTAAGGTCATGCCATAGCATCTCAATTGGATTCAGGTCAGGACTTTGACTAGGCCACTCCAAAGTCTTCATTTTGATTTTCTTCAGCCATTCAGAGGTGGATTTGCTGGTGTGTTTTGGGTCATTGTCCTGTTACAGCACCCAAGATCGCTTCAGCTTGAGTTGACGAACAGATGGCGGACATTCTCCTTCAGGATTTTTTGGTAGACAGTAGAATTCATGGTTCCATCTATCACAGCAAGCCTTCCAGGTCCTGAAGCAGCAAAACAATCCCAGACCATCACACTACCACCACCATATTTTACTGTTGGTATGATGTTCTATTTCTGAAATGCTGTGTTCCTTTTACGCCAGATGTAACGGGACATTTGCCTTCCAAAAAGTTCAACTTTTGTCTCATCAGTCCACAAGGTATTTTCCCAAATGCCTTGGCAATCATTGAGATGTTTCTTAGCAAAATTGAGACGAGCCCTAATGTTCTTTTTGCTTAACAGTGGTTTGCGTCTTGGAAATCTGCAATGCAGGCCGTTTTGCCCAGTCTCTTTCTTATGGTGGAGTCGTGAACACTGACCTTAATTGAGGCAAGTGAGGCCTGCAGTTCTTTAGACGTTGTCCTGGGGTCTTTTGTGACCTCTCGGATGAGTCGTCTCTGCGCTCTTGGGGTAATTTTGGTCAGCCGACCACTCCTGGGAAGGTTCACAACTGTTCCATGTTTTTGCCATTTGTGGATAATGGCTCTCACTGCGGTTCGCTGGAGTCCTAAGGCTTTAGAAATGGCTTTATAACCTTTACCAGACTGATAGATCTCAATTACTTCTGTTCTCATTTGTTCCTGAATTTCTTTGGATCTTGGCATGATGTCTAGCTTTTGAGGTGCTTTTGGTCTACTTCTCTGTGTCAGGCAGCTCCTATTTAAGTGATTTCTTGATTGAAACAGGTGTGGCAGTAATCAGGCCTGGGGGTGGCTACGGAAATTGAACTCAGGTGTGATACACCACAGTTAGGTTATTTTTTAACAAGGGGGCAATTACTTTTTCATGCAGGTATGGATTTTTTTTTTCTCCCTAAATAATAAAAACCATCATTTAAAAACTGCATTTTGTGTTTACTTGTGTTATATTTGACTAATGGTTAAATGTGTTTAATGATCAGAAACATTTTGTGTGACAAACATGCAAAAGAATAAGAAATCAGGAAGGGGACAAATAGTTTTTCACACCACTGTAAGTATTCACAGCCTTTATTCAATACTTTGTCGATGCACCTTTGGCAGCAATTACAGCCTCAAGTCTTTTTGAATATGATGCCACAAGCTTGGCACACCTATCCTTGGCCAGTTTCACCCATTCCTCTTTGCAGCACCTCTCAAGCTCCATCAGGTTGGATGGGAAGCGTCGGTGCACAGCCATTTTAAGATCTCTCCAGAGATGTTCAATCTGATTCAAGTCTGGGCTCTGGCTGGGCCACTCAAGGACATTCACAGAGTTGTCCTGAAGCCACTCCTTTGATATCTTGGCTGTGTGCTTAGGGTTGTTGTCCTGCTGAAAGATGAACCGTCGCCCCAGTCAGAGTTCAAGGGCGCTCTGGAGCAGGTTTTCATCCAGGATGTCTCCGTACATTGCTGCAGTCATCTTTCCCTTTATCCTAACTAGTCTCCCAGTTCCTGCCACTGAAAAACATTCCCACAGCATGATGCGGCCACCACCATGCTTCACTGTAGGGATGGTATTGGCCTGGTGATGAGCGGTGCCTAGTTTCCTCCAAACGTGACGCCTGGCATTCACACCAAAGAGTTCAATCTTTGTCTCATCAGACCAGAGAATTTTGTTTCTCATGGTCTGAGAGTCCTTCAGGTGCCTTTTGGCAAACTCCAGGCGGGCTGCCATGTGCCTTTTACTTAGGAGTGGCTTCCGTCTGGCCACTCTACCATACAGGCCTGATTGGTGGATTGCTGCAGAGATGGTTGTCCTTCTGGAAGGTTCTCCTCTCTCCACAGAGGACCTCTGGAGCTATGACAGCGTGACCATCGGGTTCTTGGTCACCTCCCTGACTAAGGCCCTTCTCCCCCGATCGCTCAGTTTAGATAGCCGGCCAGCTCTAGGAAGAGTCCTGGTGGTTTTGAACTTCTTCCACTTCCGGATGATGGAGGCCACTGTGCTCATTGGGACCTTCAAAGCAGCAGAAATTTTTCTGTAACCTTCCCCAGATTTGTGCCTCGAGACAATCCTGTCTCAGAGGTCTACAGACAATTCCTTTGACTTCATGCTTGGTTTGTGCTCTGACATGAACTGTCAACTGTGAGACCTTATATAGACAGGTGTATGCCTTTCCAAATCATGTCCAATCAACTGAATTTACCACAGATGGACTCCAATTAAGCTGCAGAAACATCTCAAGGATGATCAGGGGAAACAGGATGCACCTGAGCTCAATTTGGAGCTTCATGGCAAAGGCTGTGAATACTTATGTACATGTGCTTCCTCAGTTTTTTTATTTTTAATAAATTTCCAAAAACCTCAAGTAAACTTTTATCACGTTGTCATTATGGGGTGTTGTGTGTATAATTCTGAGGAAAAAATGAATTTAATCCATTTTGGAATAAGGCTGTAACATAACAAAATGTGGAAAAAGTGATGCGCTGTGAATACTTTCCAGATGCACTGTACATACAGTCACACCATGGTCTGAATACACACCAAAATGACTAAAAGGAAAAAAAAAAATCAGATTGGCTGTCACAGGAATTATGCAGGCGTATTGCTACTGGAATAAAGGAGTCCCAGTAGCATTTCTTGACTTCTGTTTAGTGATTTGTTGGCTGAAAGATGATGTGCAACATTTTTCATAATGGCACTCTGTTTTGTTTTAATTTTGTGGTCCTGAACAGATTTGTACGTCTTGTTCCTTCCCCTTCTCTCTCATTTATTTTGAAAACACAATATTAACGCAGATACTCCATGATTTATTGACACAGGTTTAAATGGAAGCACATTAGTTGGAGAGATGCTGGTTCCTTTGTTATTTTTTTCATTATTAACTTATGACTGATTAAGAAAATGGACAACTAAAATCCTAATGCAGCTTTTTAAACCTAGTATAGGTAATTAAGGTTTTGAATTATAATAAAACTAAGGCCAAAAATCATATTGCTTTAGTTGTAAATAAATGAAGAATTTTGGTTAAACCAAAAACCTGCAGCCACTGTGAACATCCAGTGGAGTAGATGGATTTAGTGCGTCCCAAAACATATCGCCTAGTGAAGCTGCGATGCTTGTGTGTTGGGTCTTTCCCTGGGTATATTTTGAGCAATTTTAAATGAGATAAATGTGATCAATGAAACCTTCTTATTTTAATTGTGTAATTCTTTGCACATATAGGACTGGATTGTATATATGTAGATGAGTTCCATTCCTTTTCTGAGATCCTGATTGAAGCATCACTTTCCCAACATTCCCCAAGGTACATTTTTTCCCCATGGGCAGCTTCCATTGTAGCTGGTAGGTGATTTCACCTGAGCTGCACATTTCAAAAGCAGGCATATTCACAAAGTATTTCCCTGCTTTTGTATTACTAGTATTGACATATCAAAGCACTTATTACACTCTACACCATCAGTACATTGTTATAGATGGTTACTTTGTAGCAATGAAAGAAAGTCTTCAAAATAGATTAACCAGCTTCTAAGAGCACATGGATGAACAATGTTGACAAAGCAAGACTCTGTTACCCTGGATGTTGTGTAGTCATATGCATTTTAATTAATTTTTTTGGAGACTAACACAACAACATAAAAAAAAATCAAACAAAGACAAAAATGTAGTTAATCCCTTTGTGTACTTGTTACCTACAATCAAAGCAAAAGTGAAAATCAAAAAAGGGTTCACAGGGGTAAATAAGTATTTTTATTTATTTATCTTCTTAAGTTTGTCAGGGAACATCCGGGCCTGTGCATGTGCCTTCTTAAGTAAGGGGACCATGTGGGTGCTGCAAGATTTCAATACATTACGGTATAGTCTGTTACCAATGGTTTTCTTGGTGACGGTGGTCCTGACTGCCTTCAGATCATTAACAAGCTTCTCCCATGTAGTTTTGGGCTGATCCCACACCTTTCTCATGATCATCCTCACCCCATTAGGCAAGATCTTGCATGGAGCTCCAGACCAAGGGCGAATGATGGTCATTTTATATTTCTCCCATTTCCGAATAATCACACCCAACAGGTGTCACCTTCTCATCAAGCTTATTGCTAATGGTCTTGTAGCCCATTCCAGCCTTGTGCAGATCTATAATCTTGTCCCTGACGTCCTTTGACAGCTCTTTGGTCTTGCTCATGGTGATGGAGAGGTTGGAATGGAAGAAATTGGTTCTGTGGACAGGTGTGCTTTATGCACATAACGAGTTGAGATCAGGAGTGTCTTCTATTGATCGATTGATTGATTGTAATCTGTGTGCCACAGGGCACATAGCCAATGTGGCTGGGTTATAGGGGATCAAATACTTCTTTCTCTCAGTGATATGCAAATCAGTTTAGAACTTTCATGTAATATGTTTTTTTCTAAAATGAAACTACCATAAAAATCAGAGACTGTTCATTTCTTTGTAAGTGAGCAAACTTACAAATTCAGCAGGGGATCAAATACTTATTTCCACCACTGTATATATATTTTTTGCTTGCACACATTTTTGACCCGATTACTACATAATTGGGGAAGGAGGACAGGGATTTTAAACAATATATTATTTAGTTCTTTTTCTTTTACATAATAACATACTGGGCTACAGAATTTTGGTTTGGGTTCTGCAAAAATGCATCTATTATACTTTTACTGTTATGTAACAAGACATTAAAAAAGACTTCTTCTGAAAATCTTAACAGTTGTAAAGCCTCAGTAACGTAGCTGTTCAATTCTGTGCAGAATGACATTTGATTCACTTGTAAAATTAGTTATGAATATGAAAGATTTACAAGTCTTATATTAAAATATGCAATATCAAAATACATTTGTCTCACTTAAGCCACCTCTGACCATTCCAATTAGTTATTTTAGTAGGCCACATTGCACAGATGAACAATTACTTTACTGATGCTATGTAAGTCTTTAAAGAAGCCTTTTTTAAAGTCTTATTAAATAAGAGTAAATGAGTAATAGTTTAATTTTTGCAGTACCTAAACTAAAGTGTAACTAATATTTTACTGTTACAATCATGATTTTATTTTAGGAAAAGCAAGTGCTACACATATGAGACTTCTGAAGAGACATAGTTGAGCCTGATGCCCATTCTACAGTGCTCATCCATTCCAGTTCCATTCAGTTCTATAGCTTAATGGAAAATCACAAAACAAATGTGCTTTTATACTGTTGAAACTAGTAAATATTTCAATTTCTTGTTGGTCTAACTTAAATAATTGTTGCTAGTTTTTACACCTAGAGGTGGTGTGTACAGTATGTAGATTTTTTCTGAAGTAGTATAGTTTAACGTGATCACTTCTTTATGTGCTGTAAAAATTGCTCCCTCTGTGGAAAACAGGTATACATTTTGAAAATGATATCGATAAAATACTGATAGACAGTGTGGCATAGTGATTAATGCTTTGGACTTAAAACCCTGAGGTTGTGGGTTCAAATCTGCTACTAAGACTGAGTGACACTTAGCAAGTCACTTCACCTGCCTTTGCTCCAAGTGGAAAAACAAAAGAAATTTCTTTGGTTGCATCTCAGATGTTGTAAGTCATTTTAGATAAACGTATCAGCCAAATAAAAAAAACATCATAACTAAGTTTCAAAGACTGGCTTTTTGTTGACTTAGTGTGTCTACAGTCTAAGTGAAAGGGGGAAAAAAAGCTCTTTTTAACATTTCATACTCTAACAGCAACTATACTCTGCTCGGTCCTCTCTTTGTTTCATTTTTTGGGTGGTGTTGTACTTCCTGGAAGATCTGATTGCGCTGGATTGAAACTGATGAAATTAGAAAAAAAAAGTTGTACTGTCCAAAATAAAACTGTTTTTTTTTTTTTATTTTATTTTATAGATAGTAACTGAGTGATTCTCAAGTTTCCATCCCTCAGCATTTACTTTGGAAGCTGCAATTAGATTTGTGATAAGTTCAAATGTTATCACTGGTAAATCACTGAGAATACATCTTAGAGAAACTTTTTTGAATTTGTCAGTCATTGTGATTTTTTTTTCTGCTACAAAAATGTGGAGTCTTTTGAAATGAGCTTCTGAGCATATCTTCTATTGTTCTCAGTCTTTTCCTGCATGCATGTATGTTCTCATATGACGTTCTGCACATATCACTAGGAAAAATCTAATATCATGTTTTCTCATACTGCCATAAAGTTAAGCTTGCTGAATGTTAGTGATAAATGAACACTTTCCAAATTGCTTTAATGTACAGTCTCAATGGCCTCTGTGCACCTCACTTTCTATAGTGAGGCTCGGGTTTAGATAGCATCCATGACAGACTCAATTATGATCTCTCAGAACTCCCTGAATTTTCTCCCACCAGTGTATCTGGGTGGGTACACCTTCTGTGGAGGTGTTCTTGGTCCAGAGAAACATTAATTCTACTCTCGTAGTTTCTCTTGTATTTTGTTTTTCAACATTCTTATGCAGGATCCTCATTTTAGCTTTTTAGTGTCCTAATCTCATTTTTGTCAAAAGCGCTTCTGAACATAAGGTGAGGATTAGAAATATAGATTGACTTGGTAAATCATATGCTTCATATGAAAAATTTGACTCCAATTCTCTAGCACTGGCCTGTACAATGTATGCAAAAGTACTGTCACTGTATCGATTTTTTTGCTCAGTCTCATGATCACATTTTAATGTACTCCTGAACAAGAATCTAAAATACTTCAATTCCTCAACTTTTGACATGTTCTTCCTTCTAGTCTTTATCGAGCCCACCACTCTTTTCCTTGTATTTGGAGGTTCTGATTCTCAGCTCATCAAAATGGGCATTGAATTGTGTCAATTTGTGTTGTACGTGAGGCTCAAAGATAAACATCATCCGGAAAGAAAAAAGATACAGTCATTGGTTCCTGGTCCTTGCATGAATGGATGAATAAACAAATCGAAAGAAAAATAGACTTTATTCATCCCAAGGGAGAAACATAGCTTTTCACAGAAGTCCTATAAATGAATTAATTAATATTATAACAAACAACAGTAGCCCCCACTGTCATACACACCAGAATTGCTAAAAGAAAGAAGACTTCTGATTTGGCTAAAGATTACGCAGTCACAATGAGGTATTATGCAGGCATATTGCTGTTGGTATAAAAGGAGCCCTACAGGTGTTTCATCTACACTTCTGCTAAATAATTCACAGGCAGAAGTTACACGGTGTCAGTGGTTCAGAGAGAGGATATGTAACCATGTTCATAATGGCACTCGGTTTTGTCTTAATTCTCATTTCTGCTACTACCTCTTGTAGGTCCAAAGTGCATTCCATAACTGAGCCTGTCTTCTTACTTGCCTTGTTGGTTTGGTGGGTCACTCTTAAAGTGATGTTACTGGCTCAGCACAGTACAGCATAGAAGATCACACTGGCCATCACAGGGTTGTGGAAGATGTGAAGGATGTCACTACTCACATTAAAGGAACACAGTCTTCTAAGAAAAGAGGTTGCTCTTTCTTATATAGTTCCGCTGTGCCATGAAACGACTGTAACCTGACATTAACGTTGACCCAGAGTAGCTTTAGCAGTACACCAGATCAACTTCCTGAATAGTGTACCGGATGCAGGGGCTGTTTAGTGTGGTGAAAGTCATAAACCAGTTCTGTGGTTTTGCTGATGTTAAGTTGCAGACTATTGTTTCCACACCAAGAAACAAAGTTCTCCAGCTGACTTCTATACTCTGTGTCATCGCCGTTATTGATACACCTCATAACTGCAAAATCATCTGAGAGTTTCTGTAAGTGAAATGAGCTGGAGAAATACCATAAAATCTTGCACATTATGTGCACTTGTGTAATAATATATAATATAATTATATATTATTATACAATTATTATATATTATTATTTATACTATTTTTTTATTACTATTAATTATATTATATAATTGTATAATGTGTACTCGTTTATAATGTGCATGCTGATTTAGCCCAAAATTTTCTGGTAAAAAAAATCGAAATTCATATATATTGCACACTTTTAACTTTTTAAGATTTTATTAAAATTGTGGTCATTGATTTTAATCAAAATTTATAGTAATAAGAATTACTATAATCATTTTTATTTAAATTAGGTAAATAGGTACATTACTTTTTAACAGTATTTATAATAACAAGTAGATAAGTAGGTAGCAGTTTTTAATTTCCAAGATTTTATATTAAATTGCATACTTTTTTTTAATATAAAATCTGCCTATAGGTAATAACAATTATTACCCAATCAAAAATATGTAACTTTAAATACAAGTATACCTATATTAAATATAAGTATACCTAACTGGAAGAACAGTTGTCATCACTGTGCTATCGAGTCATAACTATTGTCATTGATACCATCGTAATAAATATCGGCATCATTATTTTTATTTGATGACACCTGTTTATCCTTCCACAAAATGGCATCGATATCTAGCGAGAGAGCCAAGCGAATACACAAAGGAAAATATGGTGGACAAAATGTTGCATATATTTTATTATTTTGAATTGATCTCCATATTTGGTGCAAGTGATCTGGAGATCGAGTTTTAAATTGAAAGTGCAATAATGGCATCAGCTGATCAATCCCCAGCTGGTCGTGTTGCTGAACATGTTTGTGTAGCTGATGTACCTACGGCAAAGTATTCCTATAAGGACTGCCACTTACGATAACCAGAGGCACAAACCAGATTGCGTTGCACTGTGACCACTGCTGCAGCTAGAGATGGAGAACATGCAGCGAGAGTGGCCACAGAACCAGCAACACACGTTTATGTTGATTTATGTGTAAAAGTATTGCTGTGTGTGCTTTTTGAAAAACACCCTGGCAGCTGTTCACCACCCCCACCCCCAGCTGCCATCTCAGCCAGACGGCTAACATGTGGTGACAATGCACTGCACACAGCAACAGGTGTTTTATGTTTATTTAATGTGAGAAACTATTGCTTTCTGTGCTTTTCAGAAAACTGAGTTTTTTAGAAAAATATTCAGCCCTGGGAGGAAAGGAAAATAAAAATCAGCCCTAAAAGGCTTAAAATTTTTACCTTGAAGGAACACCACGACCACCTACCTGCTACTATCAATTCGAAATTACCAACTATTATGCAGTATAATGTGCTTGTGGACTGAGCGGTTAGCGAAAAATGAGTGCTGACATCTGAAGTAAGAGGGAAGAACTGTACCGCAGCTCCACCCAGCAGCGAAGCTGTACCACAGACAGAACTAAGTGCTTTATACGCATCATGAATTCAAGTACCTACATTCCTGCTGTGCAGGCTTATTGTGCAGGCTTATCTAATACCTAATTAAAGTTATGTCTTGTGTATAATGTTCACCCTAATTTTTTGTGAACTAAAATGAGTGAGAATTGTGTGCATTATTTGCGAGAGTTTATGGTATTTACAGTCTGAGGTGTACAGGATAAAGAGAAAGGGAGACAGCACTGTTTCTTGTATTGCTCCATTGTTGCTCACATCCATATCAAAAACACAGTCCTTGAGTCTTGCAAACTGCATTCTGCCCAACAGCTAGTCCATTTTCTAGGTCACCATAGGCTCATCCACCTACGTATCTCGGTTCTTATGTCTTAATGGAGATGGATGGTATTGAAGGCACTGGGGAAATCAACAAACACTATCCTCTCTGTGGTGCCAGCTGTGATCAGGTAAGAACAAGCCTTGTGAATAGATAATTGTATCATCCAATCTTTTTCTGGTAGGCAAACTGCAGTGGGTCCAAGTGGTGTTTCACAAGAGTACTCATAGTCCAGGACCAAGCTTTTAAAGGTCTTTATGATATGAGATGTAAGACCTAGTGGTCTGAGTTCATTAGATAAGGAGGTGCCTGCTTTCTTTGGAACTGGAACAGTATATGTTCACTGGCAATATATGTTCTTCACAGCAGTGGTAGATTCTGGAAGCCTTAGTGACAGACTGAATAGGTAGCAGAGGATACCATCACAGGCCTTAAGGACTTAAGGCCTGACTACACCTGATCTAATGGTGTTTCCTGTGTGTAGCTGCCTCAGTGGTCATCTCACTTTAGTCTTTACTGATGGTCAAAGATTAACTCATCACTGGCCATAACAGTTGAAGTGGCAGCAGTTTTTGATGCAGTAGGAATGATGTTGGGAGACTGGTCGGAGGGAAAACCTATTGAAAATTGTTTCAGCTTTGTCCACATTCCCACTGCAACTCCCATTCTGAAAATACATGGGTTATAGAAAGATTATCTTGTGTGGAATAGGAGTATTAGTTTTATTTAACTTGATATGTTGTCTTCAGTTGTTTTTCTGTAGCTTATCACCACTATTTACAACTGTAATCATGGCTGATTTTCTATAAAAGAAATTAATGACGGATATTTTCCACTAAATTCTGTACTTATTAGGTTAGAAATACCTTGTAAAGAGAACTATTTTTATGAGATTCTTCTTGTAGTTTAAACAATGATAATATGAATAAATGTTGCAAATAAGGAGACCTTTTTTCTTATATATTAGAAAAATGCTACATTATGCTTTAAATCCAGTCATTGGTGATATTTAAGTGGTAAATTAAAGTATTTTAGTCCAAGTTACCTAATGTCCACAGAGCAAAAAAAAATTTCATTTATTTGTACTGTTTAACCAAAATTTTAAATACTGGGGGCTCCGCCCCCTGCTCGCTTCACTCGCCCACCCCCGTGTTTGGTTTACCGGCTTTACAATACAATTTATTTTTTGTATTGCCCAAAATCACACAAGAAGTGCCGCAATGGACTTTAACAAGTCCTGCCTCCAGTCAGCCTCCAGCCTTGACTCTCTAAGGGCCGATTTACACTTCACGCTCAGAACGCGTACGCGCCCGCATCATGGCTGCCACGCGTTCCCAGCGTTCATTTCACATGTCCTCTGAGCAGGTCCTCAGAAATTAACGCGATGCGTGCACGAGTTGCAGTACCAGCAAAAAGTCAGGGGGCGCAGTGTGCTAAAAGTCGGAATGTGACGTCAGAGTCTCTGTTTACTATCTACATGTGACAGCAAGCCTCTATGGAGATCCTTCGGGGATCGATGTGCGCGCTTTGCTGTTTGATGAATGGTTCAAAGTGGTGAAGCAAAATGCTGACATACAGATGCATTCATGGTGCTTTTATATTCAAGTGTCGCATATTTCCGATCGTAATGACACGATACATTTTAAAAGTCTCACATACCATCTTTTGTGCCATCTATTTTTTCTTTTTTTACTTTACCTGCTGTCAGGTCCAAGAAGCTCGTAGCGATTAAAACTGGGATGACGCGTTTGATGGTCTGCTTTAATAATAAAGTAAACTACGAGGTTAAAGTGGACATTTCAAGATTAAAGCCGAAATTTCCACTTTAATCACAAAATACACGTTTTCATCGTGTCCTTTATTTTGGAAAAAAAGAACTGTCGGTGCACTTCTTTTTTGTGTTTGATGAGTAACAGTGGTGAGGATGTGGTGGGCTGTTACACTTTTGCCAAAACCAAACAACCTTTCTGGAAGACCATAAGATAATCTTAAATGGAGTTGTGGCATCATCAAGAAATCTTTCCTAACAAAGTCCTAGTTTTTCTACTGGATTGTCCTTGTCATAATTAGAGAGGTGGGCAGCCTTCTACAACTGATTTTGTAATGTTCAAGTTATCCTTGAGAGTTGTTTGTAATGTGTTTGTCACTGATTTTTTTTTTTTACTTTACAGGTTCAGGTTTAAAGGCAGTTAGCCGACTATAAACATTTTAAAGAACTGATGATTGTGTGTTTCTTTAAATTTCCCAACACAGACAGGAATTGGCAGCTGTCGGTGTGTCAAATATAAAAAAAAAAGAAAGAATAAACATGAATACAAAATCACCAACTTTGAATCTCTGTATTACTGCCTGTTTTTTAGAGTTTCAGCACTGTTCGGATGGGATTAGTTTTACACCAGGAGAAGAATTATGCAGTTATTACAGGAACACCTCTGTAATTTTAGTCCGGCCTGAATCACTCATGTCAGTATCTTCAACGTTTATGTAAAAAGTCCAAAAGCAAAAATAACCCCATGTCTATTCACACCGAACTAGTTTAACATGTCAGTAAATCTGTCATCTGAGTAATTTGAATGGGACTAAAATTGCAGAGGTCCTCTGGTAATAATTACTTTACTAATGGCAATAGTGGGGAAAAAATACCTTAAATTGTATGCTTGTTTTGTGCGCACTCAATAACAGAGGTGGGCATATTGGTCTGATAAATAGGAATTAGTAATGTAGCCTGAGCTGATGGCACAGATACATTAACTACAGGGGAAATGCCGGTGCAGAGTACCGGTATGTAACTAATCCATTTCAAGCTCTGAGTGTACACCATCTTCTTAATATAGGTTGAAAATTACAGAGGTCCTCTGGTAATTTTTACTTTATGGTACCTCCTGGTGTAAAACTAATGTAACATAAGTAGACCTGTATGGGTGAATACATACTGTATGCAGCATAGAAGTTTTGTGTTATGTTATTAAACTACAATGTCGGGTAATTTTTTTTCTAGAAACTTCATATATTTTAGTGTGAAGACACACTTTGTAGGTAGGCTTAAACAGAATACCTTAATTTTTAGAAAAAGTACATAGGATACTGGCGATACAGCATAGTAGACCATTGTAGGGACATACAGCAAATTTAAGAAGTTCGAACTGAATCTTCCCCGATCAACGACAAGGACTGAAACGCTGTTTGGATGAGAATAGTTTTACATCAGGAAGTAAGCCCAAGTTAAAATGGTGCCTGAACTGGAAAAAAAGAACTGTCGGTGCACTTCTTTTTTGTGTGTGATGAGTAACAGTGGTGAGGATGTGGTGGGCTGTTGCATCCCCTTGGGAGACCAAAGTTGAGTGAATAAATGCAGTTTATATAGAAATGTTCATGGGTGCGAGGATGTCTCCCTTGAAGGTGCAAACTGACAAATTGCTCTTATAAATAAGGGTTGCTAATGAGTTCCAAATTGATGACATACATTATTATGGGGGATATGCTGATGTGGAGTACCACTGAGTCACTGCCCTATTTCAAACACTGATCTTACACCACCTCCTGGTTTTAAAATGAATCTCATTCAAATAGATCTTAAAAATTATATGGGTCCCCCATTAATTATTGCTTTACCCTATCTTGTGGTGATAAACTAATCCCAACCAAATAGGGCCTTATTGATTAGTGACAGGACTCAAGCTGCCTGAATAAGTCACATGGTAGTTGCTAGATGCTGGATATGGAAGATGATTTTAGCCTAGATAGATAAATGTGCCTGACCAAGATGCCAAGTGACATATTTATAAACAAGTACATTTGAAGAGATGTCTTATGACATTACAACCATTAGTGAGATTAAGTTTCATCCCACAGAATAATTGGTCCTATTAGATATACTCAAAATGAAAACACTAGGACTGTGATGAGAAGTAGAAAACAGCCTGCTGAACAATAACCTTGGGTAAATAATTCTTTAAGGAAATATCAGGAGTGAAGGTTTCTATTGGCCACTTCCAGGGCCATTCTTAAATTTGGAAAATATTCTATTGGAGCACAGAATTGAATTTAGGCTTGTACCTGAATAGCTGCTCTATGAGTGCGGAGTTGGGTGGGTACATTTCAAATAAAGCCTGACTGGCAAAGATGTATTAGAGCCAAGGACTTGGAAGAAAGAAACCTGATATAGGTTGACACCATGTCTTGATGTGGGAATGTACTGTAACTAAGCACCCAACAGGACATACAGAGGAAAGTCACATGTTTAGCACAAGTCACAGAATCTGTTAGGTTTTGTGTTCTGTTTTAAATAAACTTTGCTTTTTCTCTCTCTGCATTAATCCCTAGCTTGTTTTATAATAAGGCTACCTTTGAAAATTAGAGTGTTGTTTTAGTTACTAGTGGAAGTGTGTTGTGTACAAGTATCAAAAATTAATTTTTCAAAGAATTCCATTTTTTTTCAATGTACAGTTTTAAACCCGCTTTAATCAAATTCTAGCCATTACTGCCTGCTTTTTCTAAGGTTTAAAACAGTTTATTGTGTCATCAGTTTTTAATTGTTTGGAAGATTTAGGAATTGTGGTCTGAGCAGATTCTTTTCTCTAGGAAAGTGTCCATCCAATTTGATTCATTTGTTCTGAAGTTTTAATGTAGAATTGTCAAACATAATTTAACTATATTTTAAAATCTCCTTTACTATTTATGTTAGAGATTTGCTCAGTTTTACTTGCGCTCGTAACCTTTTCTTAATTTGCATTTTTATAAGCCCTTTCAGATTTGTTTGTGTCTATATTTACATCCCAAAGTGTGTGTCATTTTTGGTATATTGGTTTCTTAATGTTGCAAGTAAGGGTACATGGATTACTGGATATTATTTAAGATGAAGACTTGTAGTACTTCTGAATAACTGGAGTTACTGAGAAGGTAGTTTTCTGTCATTGAGTCAGACATCTAGTTGAAAATGTGCCCTGACAGGATACAAGTGTCAACAACATCCCACCTTGTTATTATCAGAGAGTAGAGAAGGTATTCAGTTTTCTTGTGACATGTTTGCTTTGATCTAAAGATTTAAAAGGTAAATGGCTTTGATGTAGGTTATGTAGAAACCAGTCTTTAATTTTTTTCATAAGGTAAACGTTTTCAAATTTTGACACAAAGATTTGACCAATATGTCTTACTATTTTTTTTTTCACAGTCAGTGAATGAGCTTCTGGATTCCATGGGTGCTCCCCTTGAAATTGTGGATGGATTCATTGGGAGCATTTCTGTGACAATCCCTTGGGCTGCATTAGTCACCGATAATTGCACTGTCATAGTAAATGGCCTGCAGATCACCTGCCGACCTAAATACCGCACCAGTAAGTAATAAGGGAAAATCATTTTGCATGGGATTTTTAGGAAAATGTGTAGGAGCTCTGTGTTAGATCTCTGTAGTGAATGGACAGGGCACTATGCTTTTAAACGCATTAATGGTTATGCCCCTAATCATCTTTCTGTCCTCTGCATCTTTTTCTGTTACCCCCATCACCTGCATGTCCTCTCTCACCATATCCATAAACCTTCTTTTAGGCCGTCCTCTGTTCCTCTTCCCTGGCAGCTCTATCCTTAGCATCTTTCTTTCAGTATACTCAGCATCTCTCCTCTGCACATATCCAAACCAACGCAATCTCGCCTCTCTGACTTTGTCTCCTAACTGTACAACCTAAGCTGAACCTTTAATGTACTTATTTCTAATCCTATCCATCCTCGACACACCCAGTGCAAATCTTAGCATTTTTAACTCTGCCACCTCTAGCTCTGACTCCTGCTTTCTGGTCACTGCTACCGTCTCCAACCCATATAACATAGCTGGTCTTACTACCACCCTGTAGACCTTCCCTTTCACTCTTGCTGATACCCGTCTGTCACAAATCACTCCTGAACACTCTTCTCCACCCATTCCACCCTGCCTGTACTCTCTTTTTCGCCTCTCTTCCACAATCCACTTTACTCTTTGTGTTGATCCCAAGTATTTAAACTCATCCACCTTCACCAGCTCTACTCCTTGCATCCTCACCATTCCACTGACCTCCCTCTCATTTACACACATGTATTCTGTCTTGTTCCTACTGACCTTCATTCCTCTCCTCTCTAGAGCATATCTCCACCTCTCCAGGGTCTCCTCAACCTTCTTCCTACTATAACTACAGATCACAATGTAATCAGCAAACATCATAGTCCAAAGGGACTCCTGTCTAATCTTGTCTGTCAACCTGTCCATCACCATTGCAAATAAGAAAGGACTCAGAGCCGATCTCTGATGTAATCCCACCTCCACCTTAAATGCATCCATCACTCCTACTACAGACCTCACCACAGTCACACTTCCCTCGTACAAATCCTGTACTAGTCTTACATACTTCTCTGCCACTGCCGACTTCCTCATACAATACCACAGCTCCTCTTGAGGCACGCTGTCATTTCTCCAGGTCCACAAAGACACAATGCAACTCCTTTTGGCCTTCTCTATACTTCTCCATCAACATCCTCAGAGCAAACATCACATCTGTGGTTCTGTTTCTTGGCATGAAACCATACTGCTGCTCACTGATCATCACCTCACTTCTTAACCTAGCTTCCACTACTCTTTCCCATAACTTCATGCTGTGGCTCATCAGTTTTATCCCCCTGTAGTTACTGCAGTTCTGCACATCCCCCTTATTCTTAAATATCGGCACTAGTACACTTATTCTCAATTCCTCAGACATCCTCTCACTTTCCAAGATTCCATTAAACAATCTGGTTAAGAACTCCACTGCCATCTCTCCTAAACACCTCCTTGCTTCCATAGGTATGTCATCTAGACCAACGGGCCTTTCCATTTTTCATCCTTTTCATAGCTGTCCTTACTTTCTCCTTGCTAATCTGTTGCACTTCCTGATTCACTATCTCCACATCATCCAACCTCTTCTCTCTCATTCTGTTCATTCCTCAGCCTCTCAAAGTACTCTTTCCATCTGCTCAAAATACTCTCCTCACTTGTGATTATATTTCCATCTTTATCCTTTATCACCCTAACCTGCTGCACTTCTTTCCCAGCTCGGTCCCTCTGTCTAGCCAATCGGTACAGGTCCTTTTCTCCCTCCTTAGTGTCCAACCTCTCATACAACTCATCATACGCCTTTTCTTTAGCCTTTGCCACCTCTCTCTTCACCTTGCACCTTATCTACTTGTACTCTTATCTACTTTCTGCATCTCTCCAACTATCCCACTTCTTCTTTGCCATCCTCTTCCTCTGTATATTCTCATGTACTTCCTCATTCCACTACCAGGTTTCCTTTTCCTCCTTCCTCTGTCCAGATGTCACTCCAAGCACCCTTCTTGCTGTCACCCTTATTACATCTGCTGTAGTTGCCCAATTGTCTGGTAACTCTTCACTGCCACCCAGTGCCTGTCTCACCTCCTCCCTAAACTTAACCTTGCAGTCTTCCTTTTTCAACTTCCACCATTTGATCCTTGGCTCTGCCCTCACTCTCTTCCTCTTCTTGATCTCCAACATCATCCTACAGACCACCATCCTATGCTGCTTAACTACACTTTCCCCTGCCACCACTTTGCAGTCTTCAATTTCCTTCAGATTGACTCATCTGCATAGGATGTAATCTACCTGTATGCATCTTCCTCTACTCTTGTACATCATCATATGTTCCTCCCTCTTCTTAAAATATTTATTCACAGCCATGTCCATCCTTTTGGCAAAATCCACCATCTTCTGACCTTCTTCATTCCCTTCCTTGACACCATACCTAACCATCACCTCCTCTTCTCCTCTGTTCCCTTCACTAACATGTCCAGTGAAATCTGCTCCAATCACCACTTTGTCTCCCTTGGGTACACTGTTCATCACTTCATCCAACTGACTCCAAAAACCTTTCTAATCCATCGCACACCCAACTTGTGGTGCATATGCACTAACAACTTTCATCATCACACCTCCAATTTCCAGCTTCATAATTGTCACTCTGTCTGACACTCTTTTAACCTCCAAACACTCTTGACATACTGTTCCTTCAGAATAACCCCTACCCCATTTCTCCTTCCATCCACACCATAATAGAACAATTTGAATCCACCTGGCCTTACTCCCCTTCCATTTAGTCTCTTGCACGCACAATATATCAACCTTCCTTCTCTCCATCATATCGGCTAACTCTCTCCCCTTACCAGTCATACTGCCCACATTCAAAGTTCCTACCCTCAGTTCCACTCTCTTTACCTTCCTCCTCTCCTCCTGCCTCCAGACATGTCTGCCCCCTCTTCTTTGGCCAACAGTACCCCAATTTCCGCTAGCACTCTGTTGGCTAACAGTACTGGTGGCGGTCATTGTTAACCTGGTGCTTGACCGATCTGATATGGAAATTTGTATTGTTGTCCTTAGGAAGTAGTATTTCTGTAATCTAGTGTTAATGTATGTAATTTTTTCTTTGTAGATACCATTTTGGTTACTTATGAGGCTTTAGCTTTTTTTGTGTTTTTGTGCTTAAAGCTACAGGTGTGGACTCACAATGCTGGTCATCTTGCATGACATCCAGTATGCAGCTTGCCCAAGAGTGCCTAAAGGAGACCCCAGAGGAAGGAGATGAACCACCTGCTCCACTGGAGGGGCTAGAAATGTTTGCACAGACCATTGAAACTGGTAAATAAACTAGTTGTCCAGTGTTATCAGTATGTGAAGATAAACTTTAGTTCTCATTAATTATTTATAGATATTACTTACTGTGATTGCAAAATGTTATAGGAACATATCCAAATGAGTAAAGCTTAAATAGTCTAGAGACGGTGTTTATCTCCAAGCATCCATTTAATTTACCTCATGCCCAAAAAATAACAATTTAGCAATAGCAGTTTTTATCTTGTGCCCAAAAAATAACAGTTTATCAGTAGCAATTTTTAATTTGTAAATATAATGCTCAAAAAATTAAAGGAACACTTTTTAATCAGAGTACATCATCAAGGGTCAGTTAAGTAGCAGAGGGGGTTGTTAATCAGTTTCAGCTGCTTTGGTGTTAATGAAATTCAGAACAGGTGCGCTAGAGGGGCAACAATTAGATGACCCCCAAAATAGGAATGGTTTAACAGGTGGAGGCCACTGACATTTTTCCCTCCTCATCTTTTCTGACTGTTTTTTCACTAGTTTCACATTTTGGCTATTATCAGCGTCACTACTGGTAGCATTAGGAGATACTTGGGCCCTACAGAGGTTGCACAGGAAGGCCAACTTCTCCAGGATGGCATATCAATAACGTGCCATTGCCAGAAGGTTTGCTACGTCTCCCAGCACAGTCTTAAAGGTATGGAGGAGACTCCAGGAGACAGGCAGTTACTCTAGGAGAGCTGGACAGGGCCATAGAAGGTCCTTAACCCATCAGCAGGACCAGTATCTGCTACTTTGGGCAAGGAGGAACAGGATGAGCACTGCTAGAGCCCTACAAAATGACCTCCATTCAGGCCACTGGTGTCAAAGTCTTTGACCAAACAATTAGAAACAGACTTCATGAGGTTGGCCTGTGGGCCCTGTGCTTACTGCCCCGCACCATGGAACTTGATTGGAATTTGTCATAGAATACCAGAATTGGCAGGTTCACCACTGGTGCCCTGTGCTTATCACAGATGAGAGCAGGTTCATCCTGAGCACATGTGACAGACGTGAAAGGGTCTGGAGAAGCTGTGGAGAACGTTATGCTGCCTGCAACATTGTTCATCATGACCGGTTTGGTGGTGGGTCAGTGATAGTTTGGGGAGGCATATCCATGGAAGGATGCACAGACCTCTACAGGCTAGACAATGGCACCTTGACTGCCATTAGGTATTGGGATGAAATCCTTGGACCCATTGTCAGACCCTATGCTGGTGCAGTGAGTCCTGGGTTCCTCCTGGTGCACGACAATGCCCGGCCTTAATGTGATAAATGTATGCAGGCAGTTTCTTGAAGGTGAAGGAATTGATACCATTGACTGGTCCCTACGCTTGCCTGACCTAAATCCAAAAGAATACCTATGGAAAATTATGTTTCAGTCTAGCCGACACCACCAGGTTACACCTCAGACTGTCTAGGAGCTCAGTGATCCCCTGGTCCAGATCTGGGAGGAGATCCCCCAGGACACCATCTGTTGTCTCATTAGGAGCATGCCCCGACGTTGTCAGGCATTAATACAAGCATGTGGGGGCCATATAAACTACCGTGTACGATTTTGAGTTGCTGCAATGAAATTTCAGCAAAATGGACTAGCCTGCCACATCATTTTTTTCACTTTGATTTTCGGGGTGTCTTTGAATTCAGCCCTCTGTAGGTGGATAATTTTCATTTCCATCAAACAATGTGGCATCCTTTCGTTTCTAACAAATTACCCAGTCCATATCAGTATACATATCCACCATGATTTTTTTCCCATTGAGATCTGATGTGTTTTCAAAGTGTTCCTTTAATTTTTTTGAGCACTTTATATGAGACCCTACACTGTTGTTGAAAATGTGGGCTTTCGACAAATGATGCAGTTTTTGGAACCATGGTATGCTATACCAGCCAGAAAGCAAATGAGTGAAGCGAAAAAACTCGTAGATCCGTCCCACCTTAAATCGCTTCTTAAAACCGTTTTCACCTCTCTGCCAGCGTCTTTTGTTAATCTAAATGTGCTGATAAAAGAAAAGCTGCAAGTAGCCAGCTGTTCCATTCCCCACCAACTTATAACGTGCACAAACTTCTCCCAGCACATGCCTTGATTGATTATCTGGGAGTGAAGTGGAGTTTTAGAGTTTAAATAATAGATCATTATTTGGAATACACGCATTTCACGTGTGTTCCATTTCTACAGTAGTCCGTGTAAACACATTGTTAAAACAGAAACGATTTTCATATTGTACTAGTAAATGACAAAATTTAGGCATAAACTATATAATATATGAAGCCTGAAGTCCAAATATCAAAGAAACACTTTCACAAAAGGTACAAATATAACAGAGCAATATGGTTTTATTCAAAAATATAACTGCAGAAAAAAAGCCGCCTTAGCATGCCACATTGACACACAGTCACTACAACTGTCACGGTAGCGTAATGGTGTCAGCTGCTGACTAGTAACCAAAAGGTCATGAGTTCGATCCCACACGACTCAGTTTTGAGAAATAAACTGCTCTTTTTCTTACTATTTTAGAATAAAAACATACATTTGATTTCAGTGTGTAACAGCCAGTGTAATTTATGATGCTTGTAAAGGTTATTTATTATTATTTTTTATTCACTTTTCATTCTCTCAGTCGTGTTCAGGATCCTTCTCTACCCACCCCCATCTGACACTGCTGTTTTCACATAAAGATGCGCTATAGCTCTGCAGCATACTTGTGACTGCATTCTCGTACCAATGCTTGTGAACTGAAGTGCCTGCGTGCACTTTTCGTGGCATTACACGTCTATTTTTGAGCATGCCCGTGTCGCTCAAACACAGGAACATATGTTGGTGTACAAGTATAACAAAACAAGTGCACTTTTATTCTAGACTATAAGTGAAGAAAAAATAAAGCAAGTTACAGTAGGCGGTTGATACGATAGCTTGCGTGGTGCAATGCTAAGAACTGCTGATTTCCAATCCATGCTATATAAAATCATCACAATCAAATATTAACAATTCCCGCACACCCTTCCTACATTTACGACATGTGTACTTGTTGCAGTGTACACATCTCTCTGTGCTGTGGTTCCTATTACACGGAATGAGCACCTGACACTGTACTTTCTTCCCTATATAAATAACATTCAAGCAATAGCACATCTCCAAATAAATCACATTTGAGCTATAGCGCGTCTTTATGTGAAAACAGCAGTGTCTGATGGGATGGGGGGGATCGTGAACGCGTCTGAGAGAATGGAACTGAATTAAAATAAAAAGCTAAACTTTACAATTATCATGCATTTACACTGGCTCTTACAGACTGACTGAAATCAAATGTATGTTTTTATTCTAAAATAGTACAGTACATGCAATATTATTTGAAAACGAACAGCGTCAAATCGGGTTTGAATACACACTGATGCTGTTACAGAAGGCGTCAGCTTATTCAGTGCAGTAGTTTCATCGCACTAATTCAATATTATTTGAAAACGAACAGCATCAGATCGGGCGCATATTCAAACCCGATCTGACGCTGTTCGTTTTCAAATAATATTGCATTAGTGCGATGATGTTTTTACATATATTGTCTCTTTCATTCATCTTGCGGTTTGTAATCAGTGACCGCGTGTTTTTTTCCCCAATCTTGCCAGTTCGCACATATGGCTGTATGGTGGTGTTTCTTTTTGTACTCCAGGACATGCAGAGGACAGAATAGTACAGAGCAGTAAGTTCAGCGCCATTTGCAATCAGACAGACAGACAGACAGGCAGAGAAGGCACTAGATATATAAATAAACAGGGAAGGCACTGTATAATAGATATGTAAAAAACAGCTAAGGGGATAGATATATAGATAGATAGGAAGGAAAGGCACTACATGATAGGCAGACAGGGAAGCTCCTATATAATAATAAAATTACTGTTATTGCTATATAGAGAGACAGGGAGTTCAGGCAGGCAGAACGGCAAAGGTTAAAAATAAATACAGTAAATACATTTTCTCCCCAGCATAGAGCCGATCTCGGATCTCTTGAGGTACACCAAGTCTGCTGCGCTCTAAGAGACGAAATGTTGCCAGTACACCATGGAAGCTGTTGTAAACTTGGCCTTCGTGCTTCACACATTTTATAGTTTATGCCTATATTTTGTAACATTTATTACTAAAATATGAAAAAGTTTGTTTTAACATTGTGTTTAAACAGATTACTGTAGAAACGGAACACACATAAAATGCGTGTGTTCCAAATAACAATCTATTATTTTCACTCTAAAACTGCACTTTACTCCCAGATAATTGAGGCATGAGCTGGGAGAAGTTTGTGCACGTTCTAAGTCAGTGAGGGAATGGAATAGCCGGCTGCTTCCAGTTTGTTTTTATCGGCACATTTACAGGACAAAGGAGACTGGCGGAGAGGTGAGAACAGTTTTAAGAAGCGATTTAAGGTGGGGCGGATCTACAAGTTTTTTTGTAGACTCTGGTAATTCTAGTGTTAAGGGCAGTAGATTCTTACTTGACACTTGCATATAACTATATTAAAAATGGCTTGGCACCTGTAGTGGATGAGTTGCAGGCAAGTGCACTACATGCGCGTCACACCAGGACCAACCTTGCAGCTTAAATGTAGAGCTGCTGAAATGGTTAACTGTTGCTCTTAAAAACCTTTCTAGCATTTCCAATGTGCTGTTCCATCGCGTGACCACATCAATCACAAGTTTGTGTGTTGGCAAGTCCTATAAATGTTACTTCTCTTTAAACACATGGCTAAGTGTACTACTATGGTTGAAAAAGTTTGCAACTCTCACCCGGCCAAGCAAATGGGCAATTGTTAAAATTGTCAGAGTAGCCTGTGATACCAAAGTGAGAGTGTGTGCAAAACAGCTGTCCCAGAGTAGCTCCATAAGCTATACCACACGGATCATATTAGTCCATTTATCCAATGCTGCTGTCAACAAGCATCGGCTCAAGGTCCTCATTTTAGAGCATTTTCTTTTTTTTTGGAGGAGGAACAGTGAAGACACATTTTCGAGACTGATTAACGTGAATGCAGCATGTGAGCAACTGAAGATATGTATAGCAGGTCCATGGCTCAGAAAAAGGTGGCTGCTCTTAATAATAATAAAAAAAAATAATTAATTGTCTGGCTCATTCTCTGTGGGTGTGCTTGCTTGTGTAGTTGCGGGGAGCTTTTGGAGTAATTGGAGCGCCCTATATGTGAGGGTGTGGTCTGTCTCAATTGCTTCATCGGTTTCCTGTGGTGCGCAATTGAGATGCTGTGCCCACAGAGGCCTATAAGAACGAGCTGGCATGAGAAAGGAACAGAGGCAGGAGTGACAGAGAGACAGTGGTTAGAGAAAGAAGCAGGCAGATGGGAATGGAGCCCCAGGGAGCAGCGGATGGCCAGTGCTCAGGAAGGAGCTTGGGGATCACTCCTCTTGAGTGATTTGGGAGCAGGAGTGATCATCATGCTCATGAGTGTCCTCTCACCGGGTGGAGCCAGTGACTGTCAGTGATGGGAGACTGCCTACTTTCTCTGGATGGAGCCTGGAAAGGCATCAGTAAGTGTGGAGTAGAGGGTGGCTCCCTGTGGAAAGCCGTGTATCAGGTGGCGGGGACACAGGCCGCGATTGAAGGGTGTCTGTGCCTGTTGCTTGATGTCTCTCTGTACTGTGAGGTTCAAGTAGGATAAGCTGGAGAGGCGTTGGTTTTAAAGGGAAGCACCAGGGGCTGAATTTTAAAGGAGTCTCCTGTGTTGTTTTAGCCTTGTTTTTAATGGATTATTTATTTGATTGTTTTTAACCTCCACCAATTCACATTTTACTGGATTATTTATTTATTGAATTTGAGCACTGCACTTTTTGGACACTATGATTTTTTAATTGTTTTAATGAAAGCACTGAGCACTTTTACACCTTCCCCTTGCATGGATGTGTGTTTGTCCTCATCTGTTGGCTCATCCCGCTCATGACTGTTGACAGTGTTGGGTTCAAAAGGCTCCCAAAGACAAATTTTGAATGACTGCAGTGCTGTGAAAAGGTTTTTTTTGTCTTTTTTTTTAAAAGCAAAATTATTTTGTTCTACATCTTGCAAAAACTGATGTTAACTGTGCACCGCTAATCAAGTATTTCTTTTTAAATGTCAAATAAAGTGTTACTGAAATTTGTCACACTATATTAATGTTCTCTATGCATAATTAAGTCATCTCTAAAAAAACCAAGACTATATCATATATAGTGCATGCTAATTCAGTCAAGATAAAATCAATATCAATTCAGAGCATTGTGAATGGGAATCAAGTCAAGTTAGGACATCAAGTCCAAATTCCCAGCACTAATTGGGAGACCAAAAATAAACAAAACACCCAATGCTATTTTTAACCAAAACAGATGTTATTATATCTTGATAAATTCCTTTGTGACCTGGGGCCTCAGGAAAAATGCCTTGTACAGAATTCACACTAAAACATGGCATACAGAAAAAACTAGAAATGTGCGTACACACAAAAAAAATCAACGTTTCACACTGCATAAGCAAAGTTCCATGCACTTTCCCTTTATAAATCCTAATCAATGTGAATTTTAACGCACATGCACAAGCCTACAGCCCCACCCTGACTCCTCCCAGAATTTTGCCTATTTGAGTATGCATATCAATATAAATAGCCCCTTCCGTTCAGTGTTTTGCAATTAAAATGCAATACAAATTAAATGAATTGTTTAAAAGTAAATGCTGCATCTGATTACCTGTTTTTACATTCTGCAAATTACATTCAAACAAAGTTGTAATGCTGCCTGACTTGGCTGATCATTTGGTGAGTCAGGGTCAGGTTCATCATACTGCATCTCTTCAGTTATGGGCAAGCCATGATTGTGTGCCACATTATGCAGCCCACTACATGCTTGCACAGTGTGACAAATGTTTTGTGGTCTATAAAGCAGCAATCCACTAGTCTTATCCAGGCCCTTAAACTGCCTTGTATTATTTTCTACCCTGCTTGAGCCAGAATGTGGAGATCATTGTAACATCGCTCTGGTTCAGTCATTAGTTTGGCGAACGGGGAGAAGCCATGTCTTCAGCGGGTGCCCACTGTAACCTAAATTACCGTGTATTGTGGTTGCATCATATAGATAGCTTACACTTTTGTCCAAAAGGGTAATATTAAATCTCTTATCTTACCAAGAAGCCAGCCATCACATACAACACCATTTGTAAGTTTGTTCCCAACACTGTTTCTCATGAATGAGCCAGGCCATTTCACCACAACATTAATGAGATGCATTTTCACAGCACAGATAATCTGCACATTAATAGAGTGGAAATGCTTTCTAATTACATAAGCAAATTAATTCTCTGAAGGTGCCTTTATATTGTGCTTTGATGTTTGCCTGTTTAACCACAGATATATAAGAAATCTTACATATCTGGATGACAAGCGAATAATACCATCCCATAAAACTGGCATGGTGTGACTCAATGATGAATGAGAAATACCCGATCAGTTCACGTTGTAAAGCTCCTGCGGCTAAAAACCCAAGAGTGAACGGAACTTGCAAAGGAGCAGGGACAGCACAATTCCTCAGAGTTTGCTTTTGTAAAGCCGAACCCAATTCAGGACATGGATCCTAGAGGAAAGCTCTTGGAAATCTTGATCGATTTACAAGCCAGTCATCATCATGGGACAAGAAGTCAGTATGATCTCTCAATATGCGCTCTCTTCTAATTCTTCCATTTATTATGTCTTCTAACAATGCTACTGCAGCCATGGTAGCTGGAATACTTTGGTCATTCCATGTACCATTATATTGTTAAAGATTGATTAATATCATGTTCCTTAAATTTGTGAATTATATGCAATTAGTTTTGGTGTATTTCATAAAGCCCACATCATGGATACAAATCTAAAAAAGAAAGGGAAACCACACAGAAACAGTAGCACTGCTTTGACGCTGGGTGCCACCCATTTACAAAACTGAGTGGAAACGTGAGTACGCATGGTCTGAGGCTGCTGTGAAAACGTGCGTAGTGTTATGCTAAGCTTAGTTTTTATACATATCGATGTGAGTGTGGAAACGGGTGTATGCAACATTTTTGGTTTTATGCCACATATATACCCTGGACTTTTAAAAAGATGCTGTTCTACCCAGTTTGCATTAAAATATAATTATTATAAAATTACTGCCTTATTACTGCCTATAAAATACTGCCTTATTTGCAAGAACCAAACCAGTACTGATTTTATTTTAATTTAACAAAGATATTTGATGCAATTTAACCTTTTACTAATATAACTGTAAATACTTTCTGATAATACTTATGTATTACAGTGATTTCTTGCAAAATAATACTGCATCACTTCTCTTTGTGACTCTGCAGTTCTGCGCAGGATTAAAGTAACATTTTTGGATGTAATTATCAGAGTGGAGCACACACCTCTTGTGTCACAGTCTGGGGTTGCCTTAGAAGTGCACATTAAAAGGTAAGAGATGAATGGGCTACAAAAAGGGAAATCAAAAAAGTTAACTTCTTGTATTGTCAATTTTTAGGTGTCAGAGAGACAGAATTACTTTTGCATTTCTTTAACTGGAAAATGTCCATTGCTAAAATATACTGTGGCCAGGATTTGTTGTCCAAAATGGGCAGTGTTGACAGGCACATTATTAAAGAAGATCTGCAACTCCGAACTGTCTGTGTGTTCCTAGTTTAAAGACAAGCATAATGATTACTGTTAGTCTCTTATTAAATGTAGCTGTTTTCTTTTGTGTTATCTGCACTCTCACTGCCTGATTCTCGGTCTTCCAGACTGGATTATTGTGATGAGGCAGTGAAAGATGCCAGTCAGGCAGTCCCAGTGGATATCCACCAACCTCCTGCTTTTGTTCACAAAATACTGCAGCTCAGTGGAGTACAGCTTTATTATGAGAAACTCTGCGAGAATCAGGTACTATCACAGATAAAGACTACTTCTTATCAACATTGTTCTTTTAGGTAATAAAACAGTTTCTAAACATGTTAAAGCATTAGTGGCTAATTAAAAGTGTGCTGTCAGTGGGGAATTCAATTATGTTAGTTACATGTTGCTAGAAGGGGACACATTTTTCTATATTAATAGCCAGCCTTCCAAATTTGATATGTTTTGCAGGAGCCTATTTATCTGAATAGTGACAGTGAAGAAATTAGGCACCCTCAGTGCCCCTTACTAATAGGAACTTGTTCTGGATACATGGAAACAACAGTTAAAATCAAACAAAATGATGCTTTACCTGGCCCAAAGGTACAAAATTGAGTTTATTTGTTTCTTATTTTAATTGAATATTTTAAAAATGCGTTTTCGTTTTCTTAAGGATGTTTAAAGTTAATTTAAAATTCAGATTAGCCATAGTGTTTTTGGAATTACTTCTAAATGTGGGATAATTTAAAAAGTATGCGTTGGTCAGTATTTTTTTAAGATCAATCCCATTTTTTGAATATTGTATATAATAAGACACTTTTTCATGTATTTTTAAGAAATCTTCATCTGCTTTTTGTGTTTGTATTTTTTTATTATTGAAAATAATAATAGTAAAAAGTATTAACTCTTTATAAACTTGCCTTGTCTCAGTTGGAGTTAGATGGCAAGATGGGCTCCCTTCATCTGCTGCTGTCAACTGATCAAATCTTTCACTTAACTGATCTGCTTTCATCACTCCATGTTTACACCGGTAATAATGAATACAGTCTAGAAAGTCTCACACTGTGGACTTTATTATTGTTTAAGCTGAATGTATTCTGGTCTTTTTATTTTTTGGGGGTAAAATACAGAAACAGCATTGCTTGTAGATGGAGGAAAGAGCCGCCCCCTTGGTTCTGAGGACTTGCGCCTGATTGAAGAGGATCTAAATAAACAGCTTAATGTAGAAAGTACAGAAACTGACAAAGGACCACAATCTTTTAATACTATGAACTTTGATAATGCAGGTATTTAACTTTAACTATAATATGGTAGTAAATTAAATCAAGATTTTGTAAGACTTGTGGATATAGGTAATATTCACATCCTATGCTATGTTTCAGCCTTGTGCTAAAATGATTTATTTTTTGCCACATCAAGCAATACTTTGGAAGTTAATTATACAATCACTGTCATGAACAGTTCTAACATAATAACTGAGCCATAATACAATTTAATAATTATAGAAGTGTTCTGTTTGTATTTGTTTTTAATTTTTCATGTAGTTTATTTTTCTCTGCATTTCTATAGAAATGTTCTACTCAATGGCTCCTGGAATGGGCACCTCTGTCACATCTGTCAATACTGTTAGTGACCTCTCTGAACCTGACATGGACTCCTCTCTACACAGCGAGTACAGCAGTTGTGCTTTTCAACCTCATTCTTTATCTCCTGGAGTAAGTGGATTTTGTTTACCTAATCTGGGCTTTTAGTTAACACTTCCATCTGTAAATCTAATATATGATATCTGTATATTCGCTTATCTGAACATGAAGAATTTGAACATTATATTTTGTTTAAAGAACACCTTGGTTAGATAGATTTTTTTAGTTTAAGGTTGTTGTTATGGAACTGAAATGATGGAAGAGGATACAGCCTTTTATATTTTTTCCAAGTTTTTTTATTGTATTATTTTGGTTTATGTTCCTACCCAAAATGCCACCCACCAGTTTCCACTCTTCTCTTTTCGTACTGATGCTGACCAGGAAATTTCTCTTTTTTGCCTCAAATATGTGGTTGAACTTCATGGCTTAATTCATTAAACTGTTGTGGAAGCCAGCCTAGGACACAGACAGGCAGACACCAATGGTTTAAAACACCACCACACGTTTATTTACAATTTATACACTAGTGCACACAACCTGGTGCTCCTGCACTACACACCCTCAAGTCTGGGCTTCTCGCTAGTCCTCTTTTCACCGCCTCCACTCCTCTCCTCTTCTCCGAGCTTTGTCCTCTTCCACCCTAATCCAGCTACTGGATGGAGGGAGGCGGCCCCTTTTAAGCCCACCCGTCCGTGCTCCATGTGCCTCCTGATGAGCTTCCTGCGGTATTTCCCGGTGTGGTGGAAGTGCCGCACAAGCACCCGGAAGCACTCTGGGTGTTCCAGGCTTTCCTTCTGCCAGCACCTCCGGGTGTGGTGGAAGTACTGACTTCCAGGGCTTCTCAGGCGTTCGGGCGCCCCCTGGCGGTGACCATGGGCCCCTATAGGGTTGAGCCCCCATTCCAACCAGGACAGCTGCCCTCTTGTGGTCCAGAGGAGGCGTTGTCCCTCTCCCAGCCCTTCCCGGCTGGGTATCCCCCCCAGCCGCTTGCCACACTGTTCATTCATTATTTGTTATACTCTCCAACACAATGATACTCTGGCCTATTATCTATACAGTAATTTACAGTTTGTTGTATAATCCAATATACAGCCTATCCAGCAGCACAAACCGCTAGGCAGGAACATTGAAAATGATGGTAGTTTATTTTCTGCAAGACAAAAATGCTTATTTGAAATTTCCATTTATTTCACATTAGTAGTCTGAGTTATTTTTGACCTAGGGATAAAATAAGGTCACTCTTTTGTGGTGTAAAATGCACATAAAGGAATTTGTCACCAGAACAGGCATCTGGCCATGACAAAATTCTTCTCCAGTACCCCAAAAATATGTGGGGAGCAACTGTATAAACTGGTTGAACCTAGAATATGGCTGTATAGCTAAATGAGACAGAGACAAAGAAAGAGAGCGAGAGCTTGGCTTGTTAAATAGGAATTGTGATTTTAAGCAAGTTTACAATAATGCCCATTATTTTTTCTTAGGATTATGGCTTTTTTTATGTAAACTCGAGTTTAGTCCAAAAATAATTTAAATTTTTCAGGTTAAGAAAAAATGGGAACAGTCTTTTAATTTGTCTTTTCCTGTCACTTGTAGACATTTAGTTGAGCCTTAAGACATGCATTATGATTGTTCTGGTAGTACAGTGCTTGCTTTGATAATAATAATGATAATCTTGGAGATCACATTGGAGGCAGAAACGATAGTCTGTGCATTCTTCCAGAGTGCCTAGAGTGTGCAAAACAGGGGTCTCCAAGATGTTGCTCACGAGCTACCAGTAGCTCGCCACCCCTTTCCAAGTAGCTCGCCAAAGGTTTAATGAATCCTGCATAAATTTGAAAACTTGATTAGTCAAATGAGGGTTGGGTGATCTTTCCAAAAAATCATATCATGATCCACAATTTGAATTGCAATCTATGTTTTCAATGTGGTATACACTTAAGAGAATATCCAGACTCAAACTTATCAAGACCTAAGTAACACTTTCTCTGTATTATAAAAAAAATCTTAGGAGGGAGAATAGGAAGACAAGACGTAATCTTCTCGGAAGACAATTTGACGTCCTGCGAGAGACAGTTTAATGTCATGTGAGACAAGGCAGTGAGACAACATTTAAAACAAGTTCATCTAACCTAGTAGTTGTTGGAATGGTTTTGGCAGACACACTTCATGCGCTCCCAGCTCTTAAAACAACGACAAGCGAGAAGCAGAACACATAGCTCGCCAGCAGCAGCAATCCAGAAGATGATCCGACCGCTTCTCCTTAGCGTGCGTTAAGCCCCCTCCACTTCACAATGCAAACGGCAAAGACGCGAAATGGCAAAAGGACAGCTGCTGTACAGGTTTTTAAATGACCGATGTGCAGCGCGACAAGCAGAACACGTAGTGCGCCAGCAGATGATCCAACTGCTTCTCCTTAGCGTACAGTAACTAACAGTACATTGAGCGTCCTGTAACATGTTTCCTTCTGTGCTTATTTCTTTTAATTGGTAACCAAATACCCTTGCTAAGAAAGGGCCCATCTTTCATTTAAAGAAGCCTTGTGTTTAATTTTTCTTTTAAATATATCGCCACATCTTTAACTTTACAAGTTCGCTTAACTTTTTGAAATAATTATCTTTGTTTATTATACCGAGTATTGACACAAATTTCACAATAGTGTTCTAGCTATGTGTAGCATATTAACATTTAGTGTCATTTCTTTTTTTTTTTTTTGCTTCTAGCATTATAACATGTCATTTATTTTGTTTTATATTTTTGTCCTTGGGTATTTTGTGGTAATTACTAGTACAGTATTCTTGTAATGGCTGTTGACTAAGCTCTATCTTTGTTCAAGTTCCATTGCTATAAAAGAATACCTGCCCTGTGCTATCATTTTTTGCCCTCACAAACAATATTAAACAGTTTTTTAACTTTTTATATACATGACTGACTTCCCTATAAATAATGTTCCTCTGGTTCAAATGTCAATTTGTTCAAGCTATACTTGTCTCTTCTGCCTCAAAATGCACCTGACTGAACCTTAAACCTGTGCTTCTCTTTCCTAGATGAGAATCTGAGCCCCACATTACCTTACCTACCTAAAATCACACATTACAAAGGCAAACCTTTTTATATATAGAACTTAGAGCATAAATATGTCCTTTGTTTTAGGCACAATACCCAGTGAACAATGATAACTGAATCATAGTTATATACACAAATCTAACATGACTTTGTATCTCTTGTGTAAACTTGTGTAACCACTAATATCATGAGTTTGTACTTGAAAACTACCCATCTGCCTCTGTCTTTCTGCAGTTGAGTGGATGTTTTGTGGACCACCCAGGCTGGTACCGAAACCTGAACCCAACACAGACAAGCGAGGGACACAAGTTCAAGGCACACACTGATTTTTTTATTTTCTTTTTACCTCATGGGAAACGCTTTCTCTCGTTACCCACCAGTATAATACAATCTCAGCACGAGCACAGCACACAAACAATTCGCTTCCTTCTCTTTCTCTCCTTTCTCCTCCACTACTCTGGTCAAGCATTGTCTTCTTCCTCCCAACCCTGGCTGTCCGAGTAGTGGTTGGTGGCTCCTTTTATAAGGCACCCTTAAATGCTCCAGGTGCTTGATGACTCATTTCCAGCAGCACTTCCGGGTGTGGCCCACAAGGACTCAGCAGCTTCTGCTGCAGCACCCCCTGGCGGTCGCCTGCGGATCCCAACAGGGCTGCACCAAACTCCAACTCCCATGAAACCCTGCAGGAGTCCAAGGCACCACTGCAACCCAGGGGTTTGCCATCTAGCGTACCTGGGGAGGTAACGCTCTGGCCATACTTGCTCTCCCGGTCCTCCCAGCGTGGCTATGTCCCGGTCGGGCAAGGGCCCCCAGCTGCACACTGCAGTTGCTACAGTACATGTAAGTTCCTTCAGAATAAATATGGGTTATCTGTATTTTCTTTTCGTATGGTAGTCCGAGTCTTGCGGTATTGGGTTAGCTGGCAACTCCTCTGAGAATCCATTTTCTCTAAATTGAAACAGAATTGACATTTTACATTTCTGAATGAAGCAAAAGGTATAAAGTCAAATATGCACAAACTGGCTATGTAGTTTATAGAATTACACTGATCAAGATTTTTACAGACAACACTAATGATGATTTTTGTTCCCATTCAAGTAACTATTTTAATATAGAACAAAAAAGTTGTTTTGCAGTTGCATTAACTTTTAAAATGTGTATATTCACTCCGAGTGATACTTTCAAAGGCATTGAGCTTTGTCGTATTAGTACCTAAGTACAGTTGTGACCTGCTTGTTTGTGCTTCTAAATGCAGTAAAAAAAAACCAATATTCTTTCATGTCTGATTTTATTTTCTGTAATTTATAATGTTGAATAATGTCTTTTGCCCAGAATTCCTGAGTAAGTCTTTCTGTCACTTCACAAGATCAGTACCAGAATATCTTGTCAGGTTTAGACAATTTTTTAACTCCACTAAAACCATTAACAAGGAGTATTAGCTAGGAATATGGATTATATAAGAGCTTTGTTAACTTGTCCTTGAATGATTTTTTTTTTCTACTTTAAAATTTATTAAGCATAAAATCATGCCATAATGACCAGAACACAATTCTATCATAATTATAGCTCTCTGGAAATTTAAGTATGTTAAAGAACGTAAACCAGAATATCACCTAATGTGAAATAGTTGCTATTATATACCATATTAAAACATTAAGCAAAAATAAAACATGGGTTTTATTGGGCTATTTTCAAATGGTTTTAATTAATGTTTTGCCAAATTTAGCATAGGATTTGCACTGGTATCGTATAAAGAATTTTTTTTGTAAATCTTAAAATATGTAAGACGCTGATTTCTCTTTGGGTTATGGAGGATGGGTTAGGTTCTTGCAGTTATACAAGGTAAGCTGACACACTAGCAGTGCAGATAGGAAACTGCAATACATTTGTTATTGCATAATCTTATTCTTTCTTTTGTTACTCCTGAAAATGCTTTTTGGTGATCAGGAGTAATTGTAAGTTTAACCTAGTCTGACTTATAAGAAAATGTTTTCCTAAAAACAGTTTTAATGCAAAACAATTCCAAAGTACTTTTCTGCTTGTGTAACCCTTTAGATGAGTCTTAGATGGGCAGCAAACATACAACATATAAAAACCTGGACATTGACACAAATACATGAACATATACAGGCTTGGTCAGCAATAGAAATAAAATTCTGCAGTTCCTCTTTATATTCCTTACTTTGTGCCCCAATAAATGCAAATTATTGCCACTATACTAATAACCCAATTGTGCTTCACTCACTCAGAATATAGAACCAATGTAGAAAGCATTTTAAGATAGAGAATCTTTTATCGGTGGCACCTCTGCACGAGAACCACCTTGTTCAACCCTCGCAAACATATGTAGTTTTTAATGTCTGGAAAACATTTGGGATTAAATCACTTAGAGATCTGTACATAGATAACGTCTTTGCATCCTATGAACAATTACATTCTAAAGTAAACTTTAACTATCTTCAAATTAGAAACTTTGTTAAACAGAACCTGCCCGATTTTCCTCATCTCCCACCTCCCTCTATGCTGGAAAATATATCAGATCAGTTTCAAGGACTTAGACAGTATCTCTGCAATTTATAAAACCATTTTGCAATCCCTCCCTTTCAAAGATCCAAAAGGACAATGGAAAAAAGATCTCTCCCTCAACATCTCAGAAAAGGAGTGGAAGGTAGCAATGCAGAGAATTCACTCAAGCTCCATATGTGCAAAGTATACAATTATTCAACTTAAAATTATATATTGAGCACATCTGTCTCGCTTAAAACTGTCCAAAATATTTCCAAGGCAAGATCCAACCTGCGAACGCTGCAATCAAGTCCCAGCCTCACTGGGTCACATGTTTTGGGCCTGCGCCAAATTAACATCATTCTGGAACAGCATTTTTAAATGCTTTTCAGACAGCCTTGGCGTCACAATCCCTCCTAACCCACTAACAGCTGTGCTTGGTGTACTCCCAGATGGGCTTAAAGTGGAGAAGGACAAACAAACTGTGATTGTCTTTACTTCACAACTGGCATGCAGACTTATCTTGCACAACTGGAAGAATCCTAACTCTCCCCTTTTAAGTCAGTGGGTAACTGATGTTTTATATTATATGAAATTGGAAAAAATCTGATTCTCAGTTAGAGGATCTGTGCAGACATTTTTCAAAACCTGGCAGGATCTAATCAGTGCTATTTTAAAATAAGCTTTTAAAGCACTGAAGAAGTAGATTCTCTCCCCATTCTTTCTTTTTCCTCTCCATTCATCTGTATTCACTTATTAATTTATCTATTTTCTTATTTTTACTAGGTTTAAGATTTATTCTGCTGCCCATGCTCTCTTTCTCTTGGGGGTTGATTTGTTTTCAATTTTATTCTTGTAAAATTAATCTATTTGTATGGAATGTTGTGTGATTTCAATAAAATAAAAAAAAAGAGTGACACTTTGTTAATATCTGACAATGACTTGCTTCTAATGTGTTTAATTCATTGCTTAATACTCCTCTCACTTCTGGTTTAAACTACCAGATGATGAGTTGCTTGCTTTAAGTTTCTCTTTGTAAGTTTTTCTAATGTGAGCATGAAGTAACTGTTTTAGTCACCTTATCTACTATCTTTTACTCATTCTAGTTTTTTACTTTCATAATCCTTTACTATTATGGAAGGTGAACAGTAATGATTTATCTTTGATGTACCTTCGCTACCTTGAGCTGATGGTGTTCAGCATCTAAAAGCAACTAGAGCCAAATATCAAAAGGATGTTGAAATACTAAAATTTTCAATGCATGAGCTAAACATATTCACTCCAACATAGTTTTTAAAGCAAAATTCTCATTAAAATCCAGTAAGAAAAATGTTCTTACATTCACTAGTAGGTAATTGAGAGTTTGCTGCAAAGCTATGTTATGATTTCAGGGTGCAGGAAGTTAAAACTGATAACTGTTGATACAATATATATGTAACATGCATAATATAACTTTTCCCTTTTGTTTAATCTAGCTTATGCTTGGTAGCCCAAGACATTACATGGGATCTCCCTTCTCCGCTACTCTTCCTGGTTTGCAGGCTTTAAGTAAACCTACAGGTATGCAAAATACTATTTTTTTTTTTTCCTATTTAGGGTTAAGATGATTCAAAGTTTGAGTTTCTGTTTTATGTGCATTGTTTACAATACTTTATTTATCCTGTCTTTGAAAGAAATTATTTAATTTTACTGAAACCTGGCCTGTTATATTTCCACCACATATGCATACCAGTTATTGTTTATGAGCAAAAGAAATGAGTCTAATAAGAACAATGCTCTGTGTAAATTACAACTTTCTTTATAAATTCTGATAATAGATTTTAATTCTTACTTTAAACTGCAGACTGTACCACTCTGTTGTTATATTGTAAATGACTCATGTAGGTTAGATAACAGAAATTTACCTCACTAAATAGAGGATGCAACTGACATAATAATATATGAAAATAGTACAAAAACAACATTTATTTATATAGCACATTTTCATACAAATAATGTAGCTCAAAGTGCTTTACATGATGAAGAAAGAGAAAAAAGACAAAGTAAGAATTAAAATAAGAGAACACTAATTAACATAGAATATAAGTAAGGCCCGATGGCCAGGGAGGACAGAAAAAAAAAAAAAAACTCAAGACAGCTGGAGAAAAAATAAAATCTGCAGGGGTTCCAGGTCACGAGACCACCCAGCCCCCTATAGGCATTCTACCTAACATAAATGATCAGTTCTCATTGTATTCAGGGTTCTCATGGAAGGACTTGATGATGACGGTCACGTGGACTTCTGGCCTTTAAACCGTCAATGTAGGGACATCACGGTGCTTTGATTAGGTGGTGGTAGTTCAGATCGACACAACAGAAAACCGGAAAAAGAACGGAAGAGAGAGTAGGGGTTAGTACGGATTTTGGAGCCACCATGAATAGTAATGATAACGATATACAGATATACAGAGCAGCAGGATTAAACTAAAATGAAGTTATGAGAAAGCCATGTTAAAGTAATGTGTTTTTAGCAGTGTTTTAAAGTGCCCCACTGTATCAGCCTGGCAAATTCCTATTGGCAGGCTATTCCAGATTTTAGGTGCATAACAGCAGAAGGCCGTCTCACCAGTTCTTTGAAGTTTAGCTCTTGGAATTCTAAGGAGACACTCATTTGAAGATCTAAGGTTACAATTTGGAATACAGGTAGTCCCCAGATTACGGACATCCGACCTACGACATACGAACGGGGCCGCTGCTGCGATGCATGCGCCTCAGTAACTGCCGTTCCGTCATCTTCGATCTGGGGATGGTGCAAGCAGTGGCTGGACGGAGGCTAGAGGGGGGGATTTCGCTGATCGCGCAGTGTAGCGTCCCTCAGGCGGCACCCAGCGGCAAGCGGTTTCACTGCCTGCCCACCACACACGGCTGCCCCATTCTTTCTAGGTGGGCGGCTGGTAATGCTGCAAGCGGTGACCCGGTTGTGGCTGAACAGACGCCATTGAAGGTGACCGGGGTGGCGGGGGGTAGCATTGTAGTGTGCCTTGGATGGCTGCGTGTTGAATAGGGGCAGTGGTGCTGCAGATGCTGCAGGCAGCATGCTGTAGTGGAGGTGACTGTGAGGTGGGCTGGCGATGAACCGCCTATCGTTGCCCCCATTCATTCTCAATAGCAAGCCTGCTTGTACTGTTACGCACATAGCAGGAAGTTGTCTCTTGTCAGTACAGGATGGCCCAGATCTAATTATGCAGATCCAGATCGTCTGGATGACTTTGATTTATGCAGGGATGATTCCAGTTCGGCACGAAGACAATTCTTCATGTCTTCAGTTCGCACACTCCTCAATGGTCCAGGATTTTTCGGGTGATTTTCTATGTAATAAACTGAATAAGTTATAGTGTAATGAAAATTGCATAATTATATTTGGCCCAACCCATACATCAGACGTGCTGAGGACGGGTGCCTTCCTGCTGTGATAGCTGTACAGTGCTGTGCAGAAGAGCTCATCTTAACCTTTTGTCTTAACCCTTCAAGAATGTCTCTGAAACAAAAATCTGATGCAAGTGCTGGTGATAAAGAAGAGAAAAAACATCACCATTGAAAATAAAGTAGAAATAGTAAAAAGGTCAGAAAGAGGTGAAACTCCATCATTCATTGGCAGAGCACTTGGTTACAGTCGGTCAACAATAGCATTTATTAAAATAATGTACCGTATATCTTCTAGTAGTAGCCGGCTTCTTATTGACGCCCGTTTCCAATTAACGCCGGGTTTGAAGAGATGTTGCTACAAATAGAAACCAGTCTCTAATAGTAGCCGGTCTCCTTTAAGCGCCGGTCTGTAGTAAATGCCGATCTCCAATGACCCACCGCCTTTTTCGTACGCTAATCCTCTTTTCGTACCGCCCTCCAGCAGTGAATCATACGGTAAGTACCTTTTCATGTCAAAAATGTTTTGTCGTCGGATGCTATCAAGGAAGCGAGAAAGTCAAAAAGAAATTTCTTTGTGTACATTTTGCCCTTTCGTCCTCACGTCAATCATAACCCCACAGGGAGGGCAGAGGTGGCGGTAAGAACATGAAAATGCCATCTTCGACACGTTAATCCTGATAAAACTGATTACTGCATTACAACAAGCAATGGGAGTACCTGTATTGCCATCACAAGAAGAGGAAGATGAAGAAGAACTCGCAAATAACGAAGCAATCATTACCTATTCAGACGACGAGTAGATGATAAGTACTGTACTGTATTGTATCTTATCCAGTCTCATGTCGTAATGTATACGTATATGCGTGAGTTTGGAGCTTATTGCATTTCCTTATGTTCCGCAGGGGAGTTGTTGGGCTGATGAGCGCTTTCGTGCGAAATTCGGACTGGTGCAGGCCAGTGCTGTTGGCATCATTGGCAAGAAAGTTGATGTCTACCGTACCTGTTTTTCATGCTTACAGTAGTACCATACTGTATACTGCTTTAATAAGACCGTACTGCTGTACTGATAATTTCATTAAATCCTGAAATGTTCATCCGGTGTTGTTGCCTACATTTTGTGGCCGTAAATACGGTACCATACCGTATTTTACTGCCAAATGAACCCCGTTTACCCATCACCATTCTGTCTGCGAGGCGAATCTCTTTTAAACGCCGGGCCGTCCAAATAATTTTTTTAATAAACGCTGGGGCTACTATTGGAAGATATACGGTACCTGTTCCGACTTACATACAAATTTAACTTAAGTACAAATCTACAGTTCCTATCTCGTACGTAACCCGGTGACTGCCTCTTTAAGATGTCAGACACTCCGATATATAAGATGGAGCGAGATTATTTAAGGCTTTGTAAACCATAAGCAGTATTTTAAAGTCAATTCTGAATGACACAGGTAACCAGTGTAGTGACATCAAAACTGGAGAAATGTGCTCAGATTTTCTTTTCCTAGTTAGGATTCTAGCAGCTGCATTCTGCACTAATTGCAATCGATTTATGTCTTTTTGGGTAGTCCTGAGAGGAATGGTTTACAGTAATCTAGTCGAGTGAAAGCAAAAGCGTGAACTAATTTCTCAGCATCTTTCAATGATATAAGAGGTCTAACTTTTGCTATATTTCTTAAGTGAAAAAATGCTGATCTGATTAATATACGATTTAAAATTCAGGTCAGAGTCAATAGTTACCCCTAAATTCTTCACCTCCGTCTTGACATTTAATCCTAATGCATCAAGTTTATTTCTAATAACCTCATTATATCCATTATTGCCAATCACTAAAATTTTAGTTTTCTCTTTATTTAGCTTGAGAAAATTACTACTCATCCATTAAGAAACACAAGTAAGACATTGTGTTATTGAAACAACAGAGTCGGGGTCATCAGGTGCTATTGATAAATACAGCTGCGTGTCATCGGCATAGCTGTGGTAGCTCACGTTATGCCCCGAGATAATCTGACCTAATGGAAGCATGTAGATCGAAAAGAGGATAGAGCCTTGTGGAACACCATGTAGAATATCCTGTGTCTTTGAAGTATAATTACCACAACTAACAAAGAATTTTCTACCTGCCAGGTAGGATTCAAACCAATTTAAGACACTGACAGAGAGGCCCACCCACTGACTAAGGCGATTTCTAAGAATATTGGATCAATGTTATCAAATGCGGCACTCAGATCTAAGAGGATGAGAACAGATAAACGGCCTCTGTCTGCATTTACCCGCAAGTCATTTACTACTTTAACGAGTGCAGTTTCTGTACTATGATTTGTTCTGAAACCCGACTGAAACTTCAAGAATCAAGAATAGCATGTTTATTGAGGTGGTCATTTAGCTGCATAATGACTGCCTTCTCTAGAATTTTATTTAAGAAAGGCAGGTTAGAAATAGGTTTTAAATTTTCAAAAGTAGAGGAGTCAAGATTATTTTTCTTGAGTAGGGGTTTAACTACAGCAGTCTTAAGACAGTCTGGGAAGACCCCAGTATCTAATGACGAGTTTACTATGTCAAGAATACTATCAATTAGCACGCCTGATACTACTTTGAAAAAACTTGTATTGGGTCAAGGACACAGGTGGAGGGTCTCAGTTGAGAAATTATTTTATATAAATCAGGTAAATCTATCCTGGTGAAAGAATTGAATTTGTTTATAACGGAGTACTGGGGCTTAAGAGGATCAGTGTTGGGGAGATGTACTATATTATTTCTAATATTCATTCTACGCCGCTCTGTGCGTATTTTTTATTTAATCTATAATCTGTTTTTATAGATTTAATACATTGTTCATCTAAAGGTGTAATTGTAATTAAATTATTCGTATTTATGCCGCACTGCCTAGAGTTTTTACATGCATTGAGGTTAGTTATTAATAGTAATGCAGTGCACTTTTTTGTTAAATAATTATCATGTCCTAGCAAAGCATTACGGAAAGGGTTAGGAGTAGAAATAGTGAGTCAAGAGAGATGAATTACCTTAGCGATGTTTTCAGAGAAGACCTGAGTGCCGAATCTTTTTGGATGCAGACCATCCTGGTTGAAGAAACGCGGCCTCTCACAGAAGAGGTCCCAGTTGAACCCGATGTTTAGTAAGCAAGAAGAGAACTAATTCTCTAATTGTAATTTGTGCATTTCATTTTTTGGTTTCTTTTCCTTTTATCCATGGCTATGTTTTTCCAATTATTATATAAGTGTAAGTACTAATTGCTGATTGGAAATGTTAGGAGGACTATCAATAAATCTAAAGTGTTGAGGGTTTCTAAGTCTGTACTTGTTATCAGCTATGTGCATTGTACATTTCCTTTCACCCTTTTCCTCCTTAAAAAGAAGACTTTAACCCCATAATCGTTACACTGTTTGACTTTAACAGTTTTATAAGCAGTGATTTATTATTGTTGTTGTTACTGTTATTGCTAAATTTTAAAATATGTCATGGCAACTTTTTATTTTTAGATTAACTATTTTTTAACTTTACTGTGGTAAACAAAAAGTATCAAAGGGATCTTTAAAGATGAGAAAACATAAGCAATCTATTTTCATGACAGTTCAAAAGATTACAACATACATATAGTAAAATGCAGTATTTTCAGTTTTGCCACAATTCGGTCAGTGTATGGTTTCTTCAGTACTTTCTGCATTCTGAATGTATAGAATATTCCATGCAACTAGTTAGTTCTGAAAAATTCTTTTTTCTCATACTATTGGACGTGGAAAAGGTGCCATTGAAACCCTGTCTGTCTGATTCAACATGATTTTGTGCTTTTCATTATAATACTAATCTGATGTTTAACAGTGTCCAGGTTTTTATTTTTATGGTTTGTGTAATATTAGGAATACATTTTATCAAAGTGTTATTTGTACTGGATAGGCATGTTCACAACTCAGAGAATATTGAGATAATTGGGTGAAAACAACAATTTTAGTACTGAAAACAGTGTTCAATTAACGTAAATGTGAATTATGGCTGTTGTAATACAATGCAATTCTCAAAGATAATTAAAAGCAGTAAAATCTTGCATTTAATTTTAAAAATAAATAATGTGTAGTAGCCGTTTTCATTGGAAAGGTTCAGAGGAAATTCTTCACTCTTCCCAGCACAATAAGTATATAATTACCCATGAAAGGGCTTTCTTTTTAAAAATTTTCAGTATCTAGTTAAATGCTACTTTAGGTTAACTAAATCAGTTTGAAATGCCTTCAATACCTATTACATAGTTCCTTTTGTTGAGCACAGACAAACTGCGGACCCCTGGAGAAATTCTTTAGAATAAAAAAAAGTTTCATTCTTTTTTCTCTTTACTTGAGCAATATTAAAATCAAAATGTGTGACATATTTCTTCAATATGTCTCAAATATGGCTAAAGTCAGATGTGTGAATTCGGTGAGGGGAGAGCTAGTGTACAGTCATTAGGACCTCTTTGATGTTTAAATGTAAGAAAATAAATGCAGTTGTAGAAGCTGCAGTCATAAAGAGTACTCTCTGTGCTTCTACCAGGACGGTGATAGTCTGAAACACAATTACTAATATACTGTATTAGCAAAGGAACACTGACACATCTCAAACAGGGCACAGATCCAACTATCATGCAATTCAAGTTAGATTGACGTCTAATGTGAAACTCAAGGAGAGGTATTACTAGATGCCTGATGTGAAAAATATGCAACACAAGTATCTAGTAACATGTTTTTGTTAAGTTTGAGTTTCCACACAGAGGATGGCTGTTGCTGCAAAAGCAATACTAGATGCACATTTCTTGACAGAAGACACATCCACAGATTTTTCTTGGAAATAGAAGCCTCTTTCAACAACCTAAGTTTGTATGCCTTTTTTAATAGGGTTGGGAACCTCCAATTATATCTCACTGATTGGAATACCTGACTCCAGTTAGCGTTTGGAGAAGTCATTAGCCTAGAGGTTAACATTCTTTTTCCAGTACAGACTGTTAATGTTTAAACAAGGCATTCAGTGTTGTAAATTAGAAAAAAATTACAGAATGATGTGTTTTGATGAATTACACACCCTTGACATTTTTTTTCAGTTTGAAATGTGTTATGCTTAGCATCCCAATCACACCAGTCAATTAAAAATATATTAAGCTGGCTGAACTTCGGCCACAAAAAATCACGCACCATTGGACCTTACATTTAGTTAGCTAACTCAAAAAAATTAATTGGAGCAGAGAATGTGGATCCTTTCTACATGATGCCTAAGGGGTTCATTTTGAAAGACACTGCTAACTTTTTTTTCTGTTACTTGCCAATGAGTGTTAAAATCTGTAGAATCAGTAGTGTTGACTGCTGGATCTTGCTAATTCCCAAATCCTCTCAATGGTTATTAGGTACATAAATGCAAAAAAGAGTTAAATGTTTTCCTGTCTGTAGAGCTATAACCAGAGGCACATGCTGCTAGGCTATAGAGGAAGGGTGTCACACTCCGATCATGGAGGGCCACAGTGGCTGCAGGTTTTCATTCCAGCCATTTTCCTTAATTAGCAGCAATCACCACTGCTAATGAAATAAACTTTTTTTACCTTCACTGTAACTGAGTTGTTTTTTAAGATTCAAAACATTTGATTGTATTGTTTTTATTTTGTAACCAGCAGCCAAACAATAATGAGACATGAAGTGAGCCAACTGATGACCAGTTATCTTGGGGATCTCAGTGTCAGTCCATTTCAAAATTAAATGCCAGTTATTGCTGTTAAATATTATTTCATTTCGTGATCAATATTTTGCAGCCTTCATAATCGTTGGTCGACGAATATCGTTTTTATCTTAGTGGCAGAAATGACAGTTTTGCTTCCAGTGACCTATGATTACAACCTGACAGAAGAGTTGTAACAAGAGTTTTAGTGTCACCCTGAGCATTTCCGTGTTGGGGCATGAGCATAGATGAATGCGCGCCAATGTCCTTACCATACATTTTAACAAGGATGTCTAGTTTTCATTAACAGTGATTCTATCCCTGCACCTTGCCAAATGCATTTATTAATGTGCCCAATATGTTACACATTCCGAAATTCTCCACAAAGTATTGCTATATGTCCCTTTATAGTGAAAAGAATTTGGATTTATTTCTCTCTAATAGTATATATTCTTAGGTTAAAGTGTAATTCCTAAAAGTTTGCTAAATAAGTCAGTGGTTGAGGGGACTGTCTATTAACCTAACACCAAAAACCCCCAGTTCATTTAATGAATGCTTAATAATAGCATTAGTCTATATATCACTATTATTGTTATCATTATTGTATGTTTATATAAATTTATTCTGTCATTTTTTGTCTTCTCAGGGAAATTATTGCATCATCCACAGGTAGAGAGTTTGAAATCTGAAATGCTCCTTAAACTGTCAGTTGGTGGCCTTACCTTAACACTGTTGCAGGAGGGAGCCCAGCCAGGCCAGTGCAGGTCACATGGCCCATCCGAAGACCTACAGATTTCAGAAATATCAAAGCATTTTTTTCAAGAGCTTGGATTTTTCAAAGATAGCATGTTTAGTAGTCAAGATTTTAAACATTTACGATCACATTTTGAGAAGGCCTGCCCCTATTCACATGTGAGGTATGGAAATTATTTGAGCTTTGTGTTTGGGTGAACATATCCAGTTTAGTCATAGAAATCAAATCTTTTCAGATTTGACTGAGAGGTACACCAGTTAGTTTAATATTATTGTATAAAAACAAGTTAATTTTGATGTCAATAACCAATCTTTCCTGTGCCATACATGTATATGCCAGTTGAACTAACGATATGTATTATGTTTCTCAATTACAACTGAGATTCTCTATAACTCAATGAATTATATGTGAAGAGATACATAAATGATAGGAGCATTTTTTTCGTAAAGATTTTTGACCTGTGGAAGTTAACTTAGTTTCAGTAAAACAAGTAAAATCAAAGTAATGTACACATAGATTCTTATTTTACTTTTATTTGTCATTGTATAATACATACTTACTCCAGCACCACAAAAGACATTTGTACAATAACTATCTCACACTCCATAAATATAGACAAGGATACATTTAAACAACCAAATATATTGCTCTTGTTCTCGCTGACAGTTCTTTACTTTTATAACAGTGACATTGTTTTTAATTCTTGCCTAATAGCCTCTGCTTTTATTTATTCATGATTCAGCTATATTAATTTTTAGTAGTAGCGATCACCTTAAAACGATAGCAAACGTTTATGATCTTTGATTATGTATAGTTTTTGTTGGTACCCATGACAGTGGCTTGATAAAATAATTGAATTAAATTCAAGATTGGGTGCTAACACACCCATTTCACAGGAAGGAGAAACAATGTGTTTCAACCATAGCCACTCAACATTTGGGGCATTGGCACAGATGAATGTGCACCAAAATCTTTAACATACCTTTCAACAAGAATATCTGGTTTTTTTGAACTGTGACTGTTATACAGTATGTAAGCCTGAATCACTATCAGATATTCTTCACCAAATACTTTGCCATTAATATTGAATTTGAGACATGCTATTTGGGTGAATTATTAACTTTTTTATTTGTTAGAATACCTTACTGTTGCCCCATACATTGCGAATTCAACTTTTTCAATAGACAACTTTTTTCTGGTTAATCCCTACTAGTTCCTTTTGAAGAATTTTGGCATTCCCACATCCCACCTCTGTGTTGTTTAAGTACTGTTAGTGGTTTCAACATTTTTTCCCTGTACCAGTTGAATATAAACAGCACCTTCTGATGACAAACAGATTAAAACTTTCATATGGAATCACCAAGAAAAAGTTGCTGTTTTATTTACAACTTGAGCAGAATCATCTAGCATTTCTTCTACTATTGCATAGGTTTGGTAGGTAGGTTCTCTGCCTACTGGTGAATGTTTCATATTATTTCTAGGTAGTTGTTTAGGAGGCCTGATTTCCATCTCCATCTACCCCAGAATCGTGTTTGAGAGTTTTGACCACTTTTGTTCTGCCTTGTGCCTTGTTCTTTTCTGTTTACTTAGTTAATAAATGTCATTAATAATTAGCAATCCTTAAATATTGTTATTATCATGTTTAACTAAAACCTTTGTCACTTTAGATGACTTTTCCAGTGATTGTTAGTCATAGCCTTCATCTACATATTCTTAGTGAGTCAGAGGCAGTTAGCTGCTCGCTCCAATGAAGCTCATCACCTAATGTGACACACCCAGTGACTGGCTACAACTAGTCTTCAACTCAGTACGACAAAGCAAGCAGGTTTGATTTTCTTTTTAGTCTTATTGACAAGCTGTATGCGCAGGAGAGTTGACAACCAATGAATGCTCATACAGAAGTACAGTGCATAGAAGGAATTGATGAGGAATAAGGAATATGTGTGTTTTGAACCTCACATTCAGAAGAGAAGCTTGTCTTTCTGATGTCTCTTGTTTTATGAATTAAAACAAAATAGAAAAAAAAGCTGCTGCTGAACTAGCTGCATTAACCCTTGGATACAGCCTGGCTACAGCACACTGTTGGCTATCAGAAAAGGTGGCGAGCATGACATTTACTGGATAGTTTGCATGTAATCACTAAATGTCACATATGCAGTGATTTTCTGTCTTTTAAACTGAAATGGTCCGATGGTGAGATCAGCGACTGTGGTCTGCTATTCTGACACATCCCACAACTAGATGTCCTGTAATGTGTAATCAGCTTAATATATGAAACACTACTTAATTGTATCCTTGTTTTCTTTGTTGCAGTATTCAAAGGTTCTCCTTAAAATGTGTTGTCCTGATTTTTATTTGCAATTTTGAAAAACATCAAAAATATGTACATTATTAATGAAAAGTGTTATATGACATAATATGTACCTTTCTAATAAGAAGCACTATTCATTTTACAATGGTGTCCCCTAGATGAAAATATGATGCAATACTTTCACCAGTAGAGGGAGCCTGGAAATTCTAATTAAGTGAAAGCTGCACTTTATTTGCAGTCTTAAGTGCTCCTATGTTGTGCCTGATTTTCAGAGAGAATTATTTACTGAAATATATTGAATGCAAAGCACCAGCTTATAAAAGACATACATGAAATTTGCACATACAGGTATGTTTCAAGTATGTTTTCTTTACATATCCAGAGACTGGTGTAGCAAGGCAGGAATCAGCTCTATACTTTGTGTACACGTCAGAAATGATCATGTAAAATGCCATAGATGCATGCAGTATGTTTGGTGTCCTGGAAAATACTTTTCCAGGATGATATTTTTGTAATTATTTCATATTTTTCACAATGAAATCTTAAGACATAGTTTCATGGGTTTTAGTAATAAATAGGGAATGTTGTAAGATAAAAAATTTGAATTAGTTTGGCTCAAACCAATTAAAGGGATCCTTTACTTTTACGGAGGGCAAAATGGTTTGTTCTACTTTGTTGTAAAGTCTATTCTAAAGTATTAGATTAGGGAATCCATCCAAATGTAGAACATGTGAATTTCCCCTTTGGATTAATAATCAATAAAGTGTCTGTGTGTCTGTTGTCTGTCTGTCTGTCTGTCTGTCTATCTATCTATCTATCTATCTATCTATCTATCTTGTTTTTGCCAGTATACCAATAGTTTAGTGGTCATGGGAATTTGTCAGTTTTCTCAACATGAGCTTTGGGGGGGGGGAGGGAAAAAATTTTGGACTCTACTGTATTATTTTGTGGAAGGTGTTACAAAAATATGAACTTCTAGGGGCTTCTTACTGCATATTGCTGCATCTTTATATTTGAGAACCAAGCTTGAGTTTGCATATTTGCCCTTTAGTCAAGTTTATTTAAAGTGGGGATGGGACTTTAAGGGTGTATCTCCTCTTTTCTTTGTGAATTTCATGGAATGGATGTTGGGGTGCAGCTGAGGCTTGGAGTGTACCTCTTTTAGGCACCTCATTGCTACCTTCTTGCCCTTAACTAGTTTGTGATTGTCACTGGAACAGTTCAGAACCAAGAATGATACATTTAGCATACATTTTGCACCTCCAGATCTGAATATGAGATAATTTACCCTTTAAAAAGTGGCTTGCTTTATTCATATTTTAGAATGGGGTTGGAGGATTCAGCTCCTCAGCTAAATAGGGGGTGGCAGATGTAATTACTGCTTTGCAATCTTACAATTTGAATACTGTACCCACCTATAGCAGTAAAGCAAGGCTTTTCCAGTTAATGTACGTTCCCACCTACATTTACAACTTCTGGCAAGAATCATGAGAAAACTGAGATTTCTGCACAGTGTTGCCAGGAGGACATTAAAGTAGGCTGACTGACACTTTTTGGGCACATAGTATATCCCCAGGCACTTTCCTTTGGGAGCATACCTGGCATATCCCACTGTTGGAAATCTTATGAACATTCCCAGGGAATGCCAGAGGACTGTCCTTCGAGTATCTGGAACTTTTAGGAGGGGAGGCATTGCTAGGGATAATGAAGCCTGGTATATCAAACTCAGAATAGTGACACCTCAGCCCACACCAGAACATGAGTATTGTGAGTGAAATGGTGCTTATTAATGCAGGGTTACTTTCATGTGATGCTAGTTTTTAGTGGATGAACTGCTATTATTTCTTATAGAAAATATGCAATAATGTTGTTTTTAAGCAAAACTGGACTCCTAAGAGAGCCCATCCTAGCCACTTTGGCACACTTATTTATTGACAGATGAATAAGAGATACCTTATTTTAAAGTCAAATGATGGTTGACCAGGGAATCTAGAACAAAGTGCAGTATGGGAAAGAAATATACCAGTTGCATACCATAATGATGTTGCCAGATGGTACCAAAGATATTCAGCAGGCATGATGATATATTATACTAGGATGAAGTTAAAACGACAATAGTTTAAATATTACATTTCACTGTACTAGCAGTATAAGGTTTTTCATTCACTTTGTGCATTTAAAGTATCTGAAAATTTGCTGGGAAATTTTTGATATTTTAAATGTTATCTAAAATGTAACTGTACAATGTATACTTACTGTAGCATTTGAGTTGTACAGAAAATTCACTTACCCCATCAATAAATACTTTTAACAGCTCCTTTAATGCATTAGTACCTTGCATCATCACAAGGAAGTTTACAGGGCTAAAATGATTACAACACAATATTACATTTAGTAAGTGAGCAGTGCAATATTATGAATGGTCAATCCAATAAATGCAGCAGTGAAGCAGTGTAATAGCATTTAATGATAGGAATCATGGAACACTTAGATAAAGATGCAATAATTAAAATTAAAGCCAAAGAGATTGACTTTACTGTCTGGAGGAGGGGATTCCAAAGACCAGGAGCTAGAAACTGATTGAGCATTTGTTGAGAGAACTTCTCATGGATCAAGTTATCTACATAAAAACATCTCAACTGTTTGATTTTTGTGAGGTTTTATACAGTGTAAGCAGTGTAGACGAGTACTCTTTTAAGTTGGTAATTGGGGTTTGAAGACAACATTGTATTTGACAAAAATATTCATATTTTTGTTTGAGACGACATAAGACATCCAGATATAACAAGTTCCAGTCAGTCAAGTGTAGTTTTTTTTAAATGTTCCAGGTGGATATTGTGTTCAACAGTGTCAAAAGCAGCAGCATTGTTAAAGAATAGCAGTGCAGAAGAACAGCTTCATCCTTCTTTTTGTTAATCTGGGTTGTTTCTTAGTCTACTAAAGCAAATATTCTGAAAAAAAATATCTAAAAAGTTATGTTGTTAGTTTATAACAAGTCAATCTACACCCTTCAAGACCAGAATTATCTGCATTTCTGTATGGGATGTTTTTGTATTCACTGCAAACAATTGGAAGAAATTGTAACATCTAATGATATTTACAGTTTTACAGCATTGCTTGTCCTCCATTAATAACCAAACCTGGTAAACCCAACAGTGTTTTAAATTTACAGAGTAACTGCTGCTGCAGTTCAGTTGACCTGTGAACAGAAGGCTGCTGGCTCTTCTGCGCAAGAAGTAAACTGTGACCTATCATTTAGCAAGCTAGAGATACTGGAGTGTCTTTGGAGCATGGGGAACACCTCAAGACCACAGTACACTGAGGTAATAATGGTTTTACTTCAAAAGATGCCTCAAGAAATATATGCTCTTGAAATAAAATATCCACTTTAAGTAAGAAACTCAAAGTACTTTTATATGTTAGGAAAAATACACTTTATCAATGAAATTTTGTGTGAAGTCTCTTTGGTATATTCATTTTGAAGATAAGAAATATTTCTGTTTCTTATGATGTCATGTTCTGTTTACCTTGCATAAATTTGCACAGACATTTGAAGTATACTTGAGATAACAAACAAGCACTTGTTGGTGTTTTAACTTTTGCATCTTGTGTTGCGTTTAGGTCTGTCTGCTTTCTTGACCTTTAAATAATTCATTTACAGGCTGACTATATTGGAATTTGACTATAGTAACAGAAAAACTGAATATTGGATATTCTGCACATTTTAAAATATTTTTATGAAAGCTGATGTTTGAAGTGCTTTTATAGTGGACTGGTTGCAAATCAGTTACCATATATAAATTAATTCTAGTATGGTGGTTTTATGTTTTTAATTTTGCTGTTAACTTGCTGGTTATGTTTACTGTATAAACCCATACATTTATTTGACCATAGCAACATTTTGTCCATTTGGTTTATTTTAGGTATTACGCTTTTATAACCAGGGTACCTTTCCATTTGGAACTGCAGCCAAGCCTTGTGCCCAGATTCACTACAAATATGCACAACGAAAGACAAGGAAGGTGATTCTTGTTCTATTTTTCAGTTGTCCTTAAAATAAAGGAATTCTTATGGTCTTCTTCTCACTAAATACGCTTTTGGTCAGTCAAATGGATTACTGTACTCTAATCTTAGTGTTAGTCTTCCTATCCACAGTTGGCCTGTATTATTTTTAAAGCCAAAATGATAAAATAATGCATTTAAAGCAAATATAAAACATCACACAATCATAAATTGTCACATTGTTCACATTATTCATAGTCCAGAACTTTTAACTATATAATTTATTGCGGTATAATTTTAATTTGCTTTTATAATCATTATATTATAGTATTATATTATTATACCTAGAGGTCAAGCTAACTAAAAAGATTACAACAGGCAAGCTTTTGAGGCAACTCAGGCACCTTCTTTATTACATCTTGCCAGAAGGCCTGAGTTTGAGGCCTGAGTTGCCTCAAAAGCTTGCCTGTTGTAATCTTTTAGTTAGCCAATAAAAGGTGTCATTTTGCTTAACTTCTCATTACACCCATAATGGCTAACATGGTACAACACCCTAGTACTACATACTTAGAGGTCAAAAGCCATGTTTTAAGGTAAATATCTACATCTTGAGCTGTACTTTTTCTCACTCTGTCTTTGGAACCATGGAACAACAAGGAAACCTACTTTGTTTTCACATTACAAACTGGAAGCTGTGTACATTATTCTGTAATTATAAACTAATAATATTAACATGCAGTAACTGTACATTTTCAGTGTAATTGTGCTTTTCAAGTAATTTTAAAAGCATTACTTTGAATTAGAAAAAAAATTTTGCAATATGAAAGTTGCTTTTCTTAATTAAACAACTGTGAATGCAATAACTATGCTTCTCAGAATTTTCCTGATATCCTTTTTTCTTTCATTTTGATTTTATAGGTGGGGCTCAAAAAACCGTCAGTAAAGCTAGAGAGTGAAATTTTTATTGAGCTTTCTGAATTTTGCTTGGAGTTTGATCTAGGAGTTCTTGATCGGCTCAATACACTGATCCTTCTATTCACAAAAGCAGATAAAGGAGATGGAGTGCCCCCCCCCAACTTTCCTGAGGTAAAAAATACAATACTAAACTATTAGAAATTGTCCTTTTTCTGTTTATTGATGTTTAAACCACTTTTACCCAGTCCTGGTGCTAGGAGCTGAACTTTCTAATGTTCTATCCTTTTTAGAAATTCCACACATCTCTGTATGTGTGTGTGTGAGTTGTTTATGGAAGATGTGGTTTTTTCACAAATTAATTCTCCTTTCTGAGCCAAACAACTAAATTTTCTCGATCGCGGGGGTTGCGTTCCAGAACCCCCTGCGAAAGGTGAAAATCCGCGAAGTAAAAACCATACGTTTATATTGTTATTTTTATATTGTCACGCTTGGGTCACAGATTTGCACAGAAGCTCAGGAGGTTGTAGAGACAGAGACTTTAAAACACTGCAAACAAATATTTGTCTCTTTTTCAAAAGTTTAAACTGTGCTCCATGACAAGACAGAGATGACAGTTCCGTCTCACAATTAAAAGAATGCAAACATATCTTCCTCTTAAAAGGAGTGCACGTCAGGAGCAGAGAATGTCAGAGAGAGAGAGAGAGAGACAGAGAGAGAAAAGCAAACAATCAAAAATCAGTAGGTGCTGTTCGGCTTTTAAGTATACGAAGCACCGCCCGACAAAGCAGCCGCAAGGAAGGGAGCAATGTGAAGGTAGTCTTTCAGCATTTTTTAGTGTTGCGTCCGTATCCTCTAGGCCAGAGTGCGAACAGCCCCTCTGCTCACACTCCCTCCATCAGGAGCAGAGAATGTCAGAGAGAGAGAGAGAAAAAGCAAACAATCAAAAATCAATAGGTGCTATTTGGGCTTTTAAGTATGCGAAGCACCGCGCAGGAAGCATATTGTGTATCATTGAGGTGTTTTATTTAATACATAATACGTACTCAGATTGGGTAGCTTCTCAGCCATCCGCCAATAGCATCCCTTGTATGAAATCAACTAGGCAAACCAACTGAAGAAGCATGTACCATAAATAAAAAGACCCATTGTCTGCAGAAATCCGTGAACCAGCGAAAAATCCGTTATATATATATTTAGATATGCTTACATATTAAATCCGCGATAGAGTGAAGCCACGAAAGTTATTTCTCCGAGATAATTTCAACTCCTGCAAGAGATAATTTCAGGTCCTGCGAGACAAGACTTTTTGCTAAGAGATTTTGACAAGTCCTACCCTCCTCTCAACATTTTCAACCACGCTCATTTATGTGAATGCGATTGTCAGACACAGTTCCTGCTCTCTCAGCACCAAGTGGGGTCAGAAATAAAAGACACTACTTTAAACTAGAACGTGGCACAAGACAAGGATGCCCTTTGTCACCACTGCTGTTTGCAATTGCCATTGAACCACTGGCAATACATTGTCGAAATACTGATCAGATAAAGGGGATTAGCAGAGAAGGACTGGAACAGAAAATCTCATTATATGCAGATGACATGGTACTGTATATATCGGACCCAGAAAATTCTGTGCCTGCAGTCTTAGCAGCACTCACAGAATTTCAAAAGCTCTCTGGTCTCAGAATTAATCTGAATAAAAGTGTACTCTTTCCGGTGAATTCTCAAGCATATAATATTAGATTAGACACCCTACCTTTTATCATTGCAGAACAGTTTAAATACCTCGGGGTAAAGATCACAAGTAAACATAAAGTTCTATATCAACAAAATTTTGTCGTCTGCATGGAAAAAATTAAACAAGACTTGCATAGATGGTCAACCCTTCATCTCACACTAGCTGGAAGAATTAACACTGTTAAGATGAATATTCTTCCTAAGCTCCTTTTTTTATTTCAAAACATACCAATATACATTAATAAATCGTTCTTTAAGCAATTAGATTCAACAATAACCTCATTTATTTGGAATTCTAAACATCCACGCATCAAAAGAGCGACCCTACAAAGACAAAAGGCAGAAGGCGGCATGGCTCTACCTAACTTCCAGTTTTATTACTGGGCGGCAAATATACAGTCGATAAGAACCTGGACACAAATAGAAGAACATATACAGGCATGGACCGCAATAGAAGTAAAATCCTGCAGTACTTCTTTGTATTCCTGCTCTGTGCTCCAATAAACACACGCTATCGGCAATACACTAATAACCCAATTGTGCTCCACTCACTTAGAATCTGGAACCAATGTAGAAAGCATTTTAAGACGGAGAAGCTTCTTTCTGTGGCACCCTGCAAAAGAACCACCTCTTTCAACCTTCACAAACATATGCAGTTTTTAATATCTGGAAAAAAATTTGGAATTAACTTGCTTAGAGATCTTTATATAGACAACGTCTTTGCATCCTATGAACAATTACATTCCAAATTTAACATTCCAGCTACAAATTTCTTTCACTATCTTCAAATCAGGAACTTTGTTAAACAGAACCTTCCAGATTTTCCTCATCTTGCACCCTCATCCACGCTGGAAAAATATTGCTCAATTTTGAGGAATTAGACTCCATCTCTACAATATATAAAATCATTTTACAATCCCTTCCTTTCAAAGATCCAAGAGGACACTGGGAAAATGACCTCTCAATTAATATATCAGAAAAGGAGTGGAAAGTAGCAATGCAGAGAATTCACTCAAGCTCCATATGCGCAAAGCATACAATTATACAACTCAAAATTATATATCGAGCACATCTGTCTCGACTAAAACTCTCCAAAATGTTTCCAGGACATGATCCAACCTGCGAACGTTGCAACCAAGCCCCAGCCTCACTAGGTCACATGTTCTGGGCCTGCACCAAATTAACATTATTCTGGACAAAAATTTTAATTACCTCTCAGACAGCCTTGGACTCACAATCCCTCCTAACCCATTAACAGCTGTGTTTGGGGTTCTTCCAGAGGGTCTTAAAGTGGAGAAGGACAAACAAATTGTGATTGCATTCACTACACTGTTGGCACGCAGACTTATTCTGATAAACTGGAAGAACCCAAACTCTCCTCTTTAAGTCAGTGGGAAACTGATGTGTTATATTATTTAAAATTGGAAAAATCAAATACTCAGTTAGAGGATCTGTACAGACTTTTTCAAAACATGGCAGGATCTAATCAGTAATATTTTAAAATAAGTTTATAAAGCACAGAGAATTTATTAATTTAGGTATTTTTACAAGCCTTAAATTTTACACCGTTTGGCTTGCTCTCTCTCAAGGGTGGGGATCGATCTGTTCTTAACATAATTCTTTTTTTGTAAAAACTTGATTGCTATGTATTGATTGTAATAAAATTAATAAATAAAAATTAAAAAATAAATAAATAAATAAAAGACAAAGAGTAGAAGACAAAGTAGAACATCATAAAGAGGCTCAAAATGGAGCGATTCACATGCAGGGCAGGTTATAGATTTTGAATATACTACGTAAAATTCGAAAGTCTCAATAACTGATAGTAAAGATCGCAATAGCGCTAAAAAACGGAAATTATTACTTGGTGAAATAACGGAACAGCGAAAACAAATCGAATATATGGACATAGGTAATATGACAGAAGTATGTAGTTATTGTTCGGCTTTAAGTTGGAGACTTGTAGATCTTCTAATTTGTGTTGCCATCAGGGAAAAATAGTGTTTCTTCCCAATGAAGAGGCATATCCACGAGAATTAAAAGATTTGTTGTTTGGTGAAAGTGAAATCCACATACGTGAGCAGCAGAGACGTGAAGTAGCTGGCACGTATTGCAGGTTTGGGGGTGGCGAGCGAAGAGAGCAGGGGGCAAAGCCCCCTAGTTTCTGAAAAAAAAAAAAATGATGATGAGAACACATTTATCTGTGATGATTTCTCTCTTTTTTTTCTTTCCACATTCTAAACATTAGTGTGTTAGGCTATTTTGCTACTTTAAATTGACCTTTTATGAGTGAATGTGCAACAGAATATTCTGCAATGCACTTACACCTCCCCTAGGATTAAGTCAAGTACTGTTGAGAGATGCTTTGGCTCCCATATCCCTGAACTGGGTTAAGTGAGTGGGATAATATATTGACAACCAGCAACTGTGAGAGTCTTAAGGGACAAGACTGAGAAATATTGATTTTGATGAAAATAACCATCCCTTTTTGAACCGAACATGCTTCATCTCTTTAGAAATATCAAAAGCTATAAAAGCATCACAAGCAATTTCTGCACTTAACTCCAATTAAAATGTAGTTCTGACTTAAATGGGTAATAAAAATACAACAGATAGAACTTGGGTAACATTAAAATCTTATTGTGGCTGTTCAAAGAAAATGTCAGAGATTCCCAGGCTGTTGGTGTTTTTGCTTAACTTAAAGGGGGTACAGTTGTGCAAAAATGCCAAGTTGTAAACCACTGTATCCATCATCATCATCATCATTTATAGTTCGTGAAATGATGTAATTATTCTGTTTGCTACAAAAGGCAGGAATTTTACTAGTTATTCAGGAAGATTTTCAAAAAATGACCAGGATCAGCTGAGATGTTGTGATTGTGCTCTGGAGGCTGTTTTCTTCTCATAAATTTAATTACTTCACTGTCAGCCACTGTATTCAACACATCTCCTAAAATATACATCAGATATATATGCTCAGTTACAAAGAAAGACACACTGACAGGGGTTGATCCATCATGTCTGGAACATCTATTTGCTGACCTTGTCCTTAAAAAGCTTAATTTAATCCTTAATGTTCCTGCTCTTCTTCTGCATTATACAATTTGTTTTAGCAGTCTGACAAGTCATTGAATTCTTCAATGCCAAAAAATATACAATATAAGATTCTTTTGTACTTTAAGCAGGTAGGCTGTATACTGATGAAGAACAACTCAATCAACACACATTGCGTTTAAATGAATGTTTGTTTTTATTGTACTATGTACTTTTTCTTTTCTTTTAATTCAACATTATTGCACAAGGCATGTTGAAAACCTATTCATGGTTTATGAAGTTCACCTTAACCTTAATATACTTTATCTGTGGAGAATGTTGTTTCTTTTTAATTAAAATCAATCTCTCAAGCCAGCTGCAAAAAAGGAAATATTTTATAAATAGAACATTACAAATGACTTCAACTCAAGTTGGAGTATTTCCATTTGTCCCCTATGATAGACATCTTATTCCTATATAAGGACATGGCAGGCCAGCTAAGAAAATACTAAAAAGAGAAACAACATCATACCATCAGATACATTTATGCTTATTAACAAAACTAAAAACAAGAAAAAGATTCAATAATTAGCCTTATTTAATTAAATGTATATGTGTACTCACTATATGTATAGTTGTTTTGACCACACTAATTATCAGGCTGAATTTTCTGAGATATGCATATTTTCATTTCATATTCTTTATTACCCTCATGAGAATTTCAGTTGCAGTTTATTGAAAAGACTACATGGGACTTTCCTTTTTCCAGTAGCAGAGGTTTCCCTGCCTGATCAGCAATGACATACAGTATCTACTTAATGTTCATGGTTTTACATTTTGTTGTAGTCTGCCTTCTAAACCAAATAAACTCAATAATTTCTGCACCCGAGAAGTCCCCTATGCTCTTATATTCCGTTATTCATTGTATACTTATTAGTAAACTAATAGAATTCTCGCACAGTGTATTTCAAATATAATTTTAAGAATGTTGTTACCATCTGTACATTGTAATGTCTAAAAGAAGTTTGCCTTGTGTGTGTGTGTGTGTGTGTGTATATATATATATATATATATATATATATATATATATATATATATATATATATATATGGTCATCTTTATTTTCATATCATCCATATTGAAGTATATTGTAGTGTAAAATAATGTGCTGCTAGCACCAAGACGGTTAAAATCAGTGTACTGTATATGTATACATACACATTGGAGTTACATTTGGTGCAAAACAAGATAGTACATGATTATTGATTAAATATAACCTACAGTAAATAAAGTGCAGTGGGCATAGCAACTTACAGCGTATATTTGTTCAAACTAAGCAATTTGTTGTTGAGAAGCCTGACAGCCTGTAAAAAAAACTGGTTTGGATTCCCTGGTACAAAGGCAGGCACAGAGTAAATCCAGCTAAAGAGTGCAATACGTCTGTTGAGATTAAACCTGTGGTTTGATAGTCTTTTAAAACAGAAAGACCCATATCTTTGACACAGCCCTCACTGACTGCATATTACAAAGCTTAAGATAGACAAATTTTAGTTTAGTTTTTTTTTTTTCTTTTCAGCACATTGTAAATTTAGTTGCTAACTGCTTAAAAGGTAATGGTATGCTGGTACATTTCTCTAAAATGTTCTTCCAATTTCCCCAACAGTTACTGTATAATTTCTGCTAGCTAGATCCGTGACCTATGTTGGGTATTTTTCTTGCAATATCTAATTCATTTAACATGAAAGGTGTTTCATTTCTTGCAAACAGTTGTTTATTTGGGTGTTAATAGAATATCAAGCAAGCACAAGAAACCCACCGTTGAATCTTTGCGGAAGTTGTTAAAAACTTTAATTTCAGTATTCTTGTAACAATGTTGTACTTTCCTTAATGTTATTATGCAGTAACGGTGATTTCTCTTGTTTGGAAATTTTTTAAATTCTTTTTCCCTTGATAATGATGCTGTACTGTCAGTAAGAATAATAGTTAATCATTTGTACACAGTCATGCTAACACCTGTCAGTCCCAATTTCATTTTGATTTTTGTATTAATTTTTTTTTATACCTTTTGTTTTCTAGAATTTGCCCTCTGGCCCAAACTCTGAGCTTACAACAGTGCATATAGTTTCTCCTCGTGGTGAACTAAAACTTCAGTTTCCTGTTCCGGATCTCCGACCAGAGCCTAAACGTAGACCCTCATGGCACAAGGAGGTCCGTAAAGAAGTTCTTCTGCTGGAGTTCTCTGAACTTGACTTCAGAACTGACATCAATGGAAGTGGACCCTTGCGACTTGAGATCATTTTCTCTGATCTACATGGTACCATATGACTCATGAATACTGAAATGACATTTCTATTGCCTGTCTGGTGTTACTGTTGTAAATGCCTGGAAGTGGAGTTATATATTTATAGTATGTGTTTAAATGTCTAGTTGGAAAAGAGAAAAGTTTTTTTTTTTTTCCCAGTAGGTGACATTTAGAATTTTGAGAACTTTGTAGCAATTAGGTCTTCAAGTTCTATACATTAATACTGAGGGAAGCAGTGGCAAAATTGTACTTTTTTTGTTTTTTAATACACAGACATATGTTGATAATGGATAAGTGGGAAAGAATCTTATCCCAAAAAATATCACATACACACTTCCTGAGATCAAACTTAGTAGGAGACTAATTTTTCACAGTTGACTTATATATTAAAATGTTTGTTTCACTATATGTTACTAAATTCTCTGAGTGCTGTTGGGAGGGAACCTGTAAGCAAGTAAACAAGGGAGCAGTCAAACTACACCCATAAGCACATTAAGCTCACTGCTTCCCAATCCAACTCAATTCAGTAAGAACATTCAAACAGTGGCTATGTGTGCTTCATCGTAGTGATTTTGTGTAGTGTTTCTGTAATGTTTTTAGACCATTTATGATTTTGAAATCCATCACTGTTTTGCAGGATCTTTATTTTCCTTACATCAAGGAAAAATTGTATTGCTTTATAGGGGTGTTATAAGCAGTGTATATCAGTTTCTGTTTAGGCTATTGCCAGGGTACATGCCAACAGTGCCTCACATTTGAAAAAGGTTAAGAGCCACTTGTCAAATCTTAACTATATTGCTGATCTAAAATTGTAATTAATATTTTTGACTGATAGTAGGGAAGGGTTTCAGCACTGATGTCCTACTTGAATTCCATTCGATCTGATTTCTATTTTATCTTGACTGAATTAGTAAGCACTGATATATTTGAAATTACTTAAACATGCATAGAGAACATTACCGTAATATAATGTGACAAATTTCAGTAACACTTTATTTGAAGGATGTCTACATAGTGACTTCACAACATAAGAATATAATGACATTTAAGAAGAAATACTCGATTAGCAATGAACAGTTAACATTAGTATTTAGACGATATGGAATAAAATAACATTGCTGTTTAACAAAAAAAAAAAACAATTTTTTTTCACAGCACTGCACTCTTTCAGAATTCACCATAGTTTAACTAACATTACTGCCATCTACTGGAATGGATGTCAAAAATGAAGATAAGCAAAAATCTACATATATAATTGAGCAGGATAGAGATTCACAGGATTGAATTGTTTAAATGAAAAATAATAATTCATCAAAAAATCGATATTTTTACCCAGGCCTAGTTGACAAAGTGGTGCAGTGCTTTCAGCTGCTGTCTCATAGTGTTAGACCAGCAGATTCGAGCCTGATAATGTCTGTATATTTTTTCCCCAGGGTATCTTGATTTTTCCACATACATGTCAAATATGTGAAAGATTTTCACATAGACTGATTAAAGGATAGATTATGTGCAACATATTATTGTATTTTTTAATATCACATAAAATGTTTGGGCGATATAGTGGTAATGGCTGGCACCCCTTGCTTTTCTTACCGAGTATGGAGGTGCCAGCAGCTTAGCACTGGTACAAGCCTACATTCTGTTCCTTCTGTTTCTATAAGCATATCTAAATTCTTTCTTTTATTTGTTCCTCCTCTTTTCCTACTAATTGAACAATCTCAACATACTCTTTCAGGTAAATATGGAGATGCCTCACAAATTGTTCATCCCTGCATCCGAGTCCACAAAATGTGTGACCCCCAGTGGAAAGGAACTGGTAAAAAAATTCTCATTCCAAAGTAAGACATCTATATGTTTTAGTAGTATTTGAGCAAATACTGAAGTAGCACTATGCTAATGTTACAAGTTCAGTTGTCCACCTTTGGCAAGAGTTGCAGTAAAGACGGTTGTAAAATTATAATGTAACGCATATTTGTAGTGATATCTGTATGAAAACCCTTCCAGTGATTAGTCTGTTGATTGAATTGCCAATCATCTTTACATAGCAAATATTAGCCAGTGTGTATCCCTCTTTTTGACATTCTAAATTACTTGTAATATAATTTAACATTTGTGATTGTATTCAGTATAAAAAGTACTTTTTACATTATATGGCTAACTGAATTCTTATCTAACAAGGACTCCAAACGTTTGATACATCATTGTAAAGCTTAGGTTGTTGGATTAGCAATATGTAAGTAGTTAATCGTGTTAAGTGTGCTCCCAATTTTTTATTAACTTGGCTTTTTTTTGGGTATGCTCAGGATTGTGGTGACTGTAAACCCAGCACCTGTGTTCCCAGACTGGGAAGGCCTGATGGAGAAGAGCACTGACATGGATATGGGCACCGTTGAAAGCCCTTGTGAATTGAGGCAGCGCGAAAGTTCTCCTTTTTCCTCAAAGAGGACTATGTTTGAGACTGAAGAGGTGAGATTAAACACATGCTGAACTTTTTTGCATTCAAACTGTTAGGTCACCTGATGTAACTGTTACTTGTCTCTTTTATTTCTTAGATGGTAATCCCAGGGGACCCAGAAGAGATGGCCCACTTTCAGCTGAAGTCTCTTTCTTCCTCCCAATATGTGGTGGAGGTTACTTTTCCCAGTGTGCACTTTTTATTACCCAGTAAAGATTTCTATGAGAGCCTCTACAACAGGCAAGTGCTGAAAATGTTTGACTATTCTGGTTTATTTTTGAACAGTATCAGTATGTCCAGAATCATTTTTTCAGGAATGCACTTGCACAACAACAGGACAATCTTAAATTGTTTTTGCTTATTCATCCAGTCTTGTTTCCCATCAAAACCATTATTTTCATAAAAGAAGAGTAATTCAGATTTTAATAGATCATTCTTTAAATCATTTATTTTCATCATACGTTTCCTGGCAAGTGTCAGCATTTTCCAACTTCCAATGTCTAATATGCCTGGTTTAGTCCCATTCTTGCCTATAATACAGGGCATTGTGCCCAATCCTCACCCTTCACCTAGTGGGTGGTGGGTCCACAGGTGGTTTTATGCAACAGATTGAGTTTGACGGGGATAAATAAGCTGCTCAGTTATCAGGTAGTTGGTGATGACTATAACTTTGAGGCAAAGGTAGTATCTGTGTTACAGGCTCTTAGATTTAATTATATCTATCATTAGAGTCATTTATGAATTGTTCATTGTTTGGCCTCACCCTTAGAAATATATGCTTTCTGTAAATCTATAATTGAAGCAGACAGGCCCTCTATTACAGTAAGGTCACAGTTTTTAAAATAACAATGTAGCCCAGATTTGATGTAGATGGTGTTTGAATTGAACATGCAGTGCATCAGTTATGAGATTTCTCATAGTGCTCAAGATTATCTGTGATTCAGTTGTTTAGGGCAATATCCACTAATCCAATCATTTTCGGCCAATGTACCTTGTTATTCCTGAAATACTGATAAATTTGGGGATAATTAGAATGCTTCAATATATTCACTGGCTGTCTTAAAGAACATTTTTAATCAAGAAAGTAATTTTTCATTGATAGTAACCTTAGATTTTCTTTTTTGGCAGAATCAATAATGACTTGTTAATGTGGGAGCCTAGCACTGCATTTACTGGAGGAACCTCTAGCTCTAATATTGACCCTCTGCTTTCCGAGAATTTACCCTACTTTGCCAGTCAGCATGAAAATTTCCGGATGTGTAAATCCGCTTTCAGACTAGGTGAGCAGTTTTTCTGTGGACTTTTTGCACATCGTCTACAATGAACATAATTATTCTTTCAATAGTCATGAATCCTGAATTTATTTTGAAGAATATACAGTCTATACACATTTTTCCTTTTTATGTTTCTTACAAAATAGGATTTATTTCAGTAATCTACATTATATGTTTTTCATTCTAAAATCCCAATCATAGACATTTTTTAAAGTAATCAAGAAGGAAAAAAATGCATTTTTGAAATCTTCATACCTCTTCAGACAATAGTATGTGTAAAAGACAGCTTTGTAGCAATAATAATTATTTTTTGTTAAGGAGAAATGTCTACTAACATTACACAAGACCAGGATGCATGTGTTGCTAATATTTTTTACAACATAAAAGTAATAATACCTAGGATCAGAGTTTCACCCACTCAATGGGTTACCTTTCTTCATCATTCTTGAGACAAAAATGTTTGCAAATCTACATATACATATAAGTGTATATATATATATATATATATATATATATATATATATATATATATATATATATATATATATATATATATATATATATATATATATATATAGTGGCATCCGGCCGGGGCTGGAGCCCGCCCAGGAGGACCGGAGGAGGGCTTGTGCCTCCTTCCGACTGCGAGGGGCATCTGCCCTGGTTATGTTGGGGGCCTCGGGTAAAGGGCTTGGAAGCCCAGCCCTGTAGGGACCTGAGCCCACCACCAGGCGGCACCCCGGTGCCTGGATATCCCTGGAGCCCAGCACTTCCGCCACACCAGGAAGTACTGGGGTAACAGGTCCCCAAGGGGGAAGGCTGCTGCCTGCTCTTCAGTATTATATTCTTTGCTTGTTTCTAGTAGATTAAGCTGAGTCCCGAGGCCAAAATGATTGAGAACCAGTGCTGTTGGCACCTCATTTCTTTGGGAGCCTCAACTGACTAGCAAGTTGTAGTCGTTGAGCTTACAACATACCTCTGTGTTTAATTACCTACATCTATGGCTTTGCACATAATACTGTACATGAGTTTGTGTGCACACTACACTTGAGGTTAGCACCAGTGAGAGCAGCTTGTTATGGAAATAGTTTATCTGTTGCTGAGTGAGAAGGCATTTTAGAGTGAAAAATACTGCTTTCAGTTGTAAAAATCCACCATTACAAATGATTACGTATGTACCACATGGATTGCTGGCATATCACTAATGGTTTGTGCAGAACAATTTAGAGATCTAGCCTATTCCATATGGTTGTGTATCTTATGCTTCAATATCAGTTCTTCAGTGTGTTTCTTACTACCAAAAATCTCAACTAACTTCTTACCATCACTGTAAATATCTAACAGCTTGTTGTTGTATTTATTTATATAAAGATCCTTTTGAGTCAGTTCTGTCTCAAATGTTTGGGTTTTAATAGATTCAGATTCTGAGGAAGAAGAAGCACACTTTTGCACATCAGATTTTCCATTACAGCGCAAGAGAGCAGCAGCCCATATTGGGAATGGCTACAGTTTTCTTTCTATGAAAGTTCAAATTGGAAAAGGAAGGATTACTGCAATGACAGACAGTAAGGTAACAAAGTGCACACTAAATGACTGTTACGATTTCCACCTGTATAATTTAGTAATTTGAGTAAGTTATGGTGCTTAATTTTCCTCTGTATGTTTAAAGTTTGTTTTTTATCCCATGAGAGATTTACAATATATTACCTTTAAAGGGAGAAAATGGTAAGAAGCTTGATAATCATCATGGAGAGTTAGTATTGGATGTTGAAGGAGGAACCATCTTCACCGTATCTCAGTACAAAGGAGACCCTAATCTCAGCTATTTCTGCATTGAAGGACAGCGGGTGGAGTTGTACCACAAGGGTGAGATGTCCTTTCAGTTGTGTACTTAATAGGAATGATGATTTCTATGCTTGACATGCAATGAAGCACCAGAATGTTTCAGGCCAAAGATGAGACTATAATCATACTTAGGTGTTCTTCTTAAATACTGTACTTTTTTAAGTTATCCAGAACCTCGGCCCTTATTGTTTATATTTTTATTTAGTGGCCTCTTTGTTGTCTGCTCTGTTTTGCAATAAACTTTTTTTCTGACAAGAGTTTCTTGCTAAAAGAATATACTCTGTACATAGTGTGGTGTGAAGACTAAGGTATTAAACTGTAAATTATAGGGTTATTATTTTAAGCCTGTGTACTAACTCTCTGTGCAACCCTTTGTGCAACATTTTTTTTATATTGGCTAGAAAACTTGTTTCATAATCTACCTTAGATTGATTTACTTTTATTTCTTGTGTCATGCTTGATTGGGTTTTAGAAGTATGCATAGTATACATATACTATACTGCCTTTGCCTGTTTATTTATCATTTTCCATATTTTATTTTCACGTCATCTGTCTTCCTGTCTTAGGACCTTTGTCATCTCCATGGCTCATCTAATGCTTTCACCAGCCTGTATTTCTTTCTCAGAATCTATTATCTTGGCTTTGCCATCTTCAGATTTTATGTGCTGTTCTCAACATTTTTAAATACTTTGCTGATTCCAACATATACTAGATGAAACTGTGGTGCAGTGCTTAGCACTCTCATGTCACAGCTCTGAAGTCTTGATTCAGACCTTGGCCTGGGCGCACTGTCTTTGTAGAGTCTATACTTTGTCCTCTTGTTTGCCTGTGTTCCTCTTGAGTAAGCTGGTTTATACACATATCCCACAGGTGTGCATATTAGATAAACTGGTGACTCTTAATTGGTCTGATGTGGAAACTTCCAAGGAACAAGCTTAGGAAGTTGATGGGGATAGGGAGACCTGGTCAGCCAAGATCAGAGAGTGGATATCGTGAGGCTAACTAGGAGAAGTGGATAATAATGATGATGATGATGACAATGATAATGATGATGTATAGTGCTTGGTGAACAGTAAAATTGTTGTGGCCATCAAATATTTCTGTTTAAGTAATCCTTTTTTCAAATGGTGGAGAACTGAAGAAGATGGTTATATACATGCATACCCTCATATATACCAATCCAATTTGTAGTACATTTGTATTGTCCTAGAGTGATAAGAATGGAAAAAATATATTTACAATTTATTGATATATGCTATGTCCGTAATACAAAGTTTAATTTTTGCTGTTAAATAACATACGTAACATACAAAATGTAGTATTAAAGGTGGTGTGGTCATTCTGTAACCTTTCTGAGGTATTTCTTTCTTTGTTTTAACTTGTACATAGTTGCTTGTTTTATTTTGCTGTTACATAAGATTCTAATATTAAGGTATTAATTAACATACATCTTGATGCTAACACCATTTTGAGGTGAGTATTTTTATTTCCGTGTTTGTATCATCATACACATACAGTATATATATGTATATACAGAGGTGGGTAAAAGTAGGTTTACAGTTGTTCATATGGATAAAGGCATGATTGCTACAGTCAAGCATACTTCAATTATAATATTAATATTAAGAAGAAAGCAAATAAGAAAACAAATAATACAATAATAAATAAATAAATAAATAATACAAGAATAAACTCTGTTTTGCGTACTCACAACTGTAAACCTACTTTTGTCAACCCCTCTTTGTCTCTCTCTTTCTCTCTTTTTGTGTGTGTGTGTGTTTGTACACACATATGTATGTATATATATATATATGTAAATATATTTTTTATCTTTCAGCTGTGGTAGCGGACTCCACCTTGCCTGAGCGATTAGAAATACCTCATTTCACTCCACCTCCTCACCTGAATCCTACCATCTACCCTTCAGAGGAGGGGGTCTCATGCAAGTCGGCTGCAGACAGAAGAATTCACGAGCTGCACATGCTTTCAACAGCTATTAAAATTAACCTTGATCTCCAGAAGAATGTTAAAGTGAGCTTCTGCCAATTATTTATGTACTTGCCATGTAAAGTCCTTGATTATTGGTGGGAGGTCAAAATGGACAAAAGAGTTATTACAATGTGCCTTACAGCCTAAACATCTGAACATAATAAAATGATACTTTATTCATTTTCTTCTATTATAACTTCCAGTTTTAGGGTTTTGAGCCATTGATTATATTTTTTCCATCTTTTACCAGGATCTCTTTGTTTGTTCCATGGTCATCCCTTTGTTTTTGGCTGCTACTTTGACATTTTCTTCCCATAACTTTCTGGGTCTCACCCCCAACCCAAACGTTTTCCTTCTTCCTTCATTTCAAAAACTTTTTTGGAGTGCATGGTTTCCCTCATCCATATTACGTGTTCATGCCTTTGTAGCTGTTTTATTTGTACATTGACATGTTCCTTAATACTAGTATTTATATAGTGATTTTATTAGACTGAACTTCTTAACTTGGAATTATTTTTAATTATAGTGTGACTCCCTTTGCGAAGCTAAATTGGCCCTTGTACATTTATATGTTGTTTTATGTATGTGTGATACTGTTCACTGTGTGATGGACGAGTGCAAATTCCAGGGGATAGTTTCTGCATTGCCCCACCCTATGCTTGCTGGGATAGGCTCCAGTCCCCTGCGACCTTTCCTCAGGATTAAGCAAGCTTTGAAAATGGTATGGTATGACGATTCCCTTTGTTCAATTTATGTGAGGGACGCTGCTTTTCACTTTCACAGTTTATTAAACTCGTTTAAAATGATTACTGCCTTTTTGTAAAAATTAAAAATGATTGTATTCGTTATTAATACTTTTAGGAATTCCTTGTTGCTTTAAGGCTGCAAGGAGCAACTATGAGGCATCACATGGCCCAGAATTATCAGAGCTGGAATGAACAGGTAAAAATGTAACTGAAAAATGTTTAAATATGATATAATGTCAAACAACAGAATATTTTAGTTTGCCTGTTTAGAAAATCATTACAAAGCATTTTCTAATTGTGAAGGTGTTTTTTTTTGGCTTCTGTGTACCTTAATCTTTTTTGCTTCGACTATAGAAGTCTATGTGTATTACCAATATGAGCTAACGTTTTGTACTTTTTGTCTTTTCAGCTGGTAGATTTTCTGAATGTGATGGATGACCCCATTCTAGGTTACACTCCTCCTGCTGTTATAACTGTACTACATAGCCATTTGCTAAACTGTGCTGTTGACTACAGGTAAAAATACAGCTAAAGAAACATTTAGAAAGAAACAAAAACTATAACTATAACCCATTTTCGTAATGTGTGCTCCGTCATAAAACAGATATAGTAATCTGTAGTTTTTGTTAAAAGTATTATTTGTGGCTTTATGTAGCAACTGAGTTGGTAATTGTCTCATTTTTTAGGCCACTGTATCTTCCTGTTCGCATCCTTATTACAGCAGAGACCTTCACCTTGTCAAGCAATATTATAGTGGATACAGCTACATTCCACCTAAGGTAACCTGCACAAGAAGTACTCTTTATTGTTATATCTATAATTGTTATCATAACAATGGTTTAGAAACTAAATGTCAATTACAAGTAATAAGCAGGCCTTTCATAAATGTGGTATATTAAGTATTTGAGGGAATTTTTAATTATAGTGCTTTTGTCCGAAATATTCAGTATTTTATACTATGCTTTTACTGTTGAGCACAACATGCTTTAAAGAGTCAAAAACATTACAATATGTTCAAAAATTGCATTTTTGTCACCTTAGGTTTATTTTGGATGACTCTGCTCTGTACTTATCTGAGAAGTGTGATGCTGAGGCTGTTGAACTAAGAAAAGGTAATTGTTACCTCATTCAGCCTGTTTTTCTTTTTGCTATACTCTCTAACGCCTAAAATAGTTACTTCTAGACACTTTCTGCTATTTAAATGTACAGCAAATTGAATCTGTTCAAGTCAGTAAATTTTATTTGTAACACTGACTTTTAAATTCTAATGTCTCAGATTTCAGTTGAAATTTACAAACTTATCCATTGGTCTGACCCACTTAATCCAGTTTTATGGTTATGGGCACACTCACTTGTGCCCAAGTATTCACTTCTAATAAAATTGCAGGGCAAGGTAATTTCCTATATAAACTGCTTAAAAAAAAAATAAAGGAACATTTTGAAAACTCATCAGATCTCAATGGGGAAAAAAGTCCAGCTGGATATCTGTACTGATATGGACTGGGGAATATGTTAGGAATGAAAGGATGCCACATCGTTTGATGGTAATGAAAATTATCAGCCTACAGAGGGCTGAATTCAAAGACACCCCAAAAATCTAAGTGAAAAAATAATGCAGCAGGCTAGTCCATTTTGCCGAAATTTCATTGCAGCAACTCAAAACTGTACTCAGTAGTTTGTATGGTCCCCACGTGCTTGTATGCATGCCTGACAACGTCAGGACATCCTCCTAATGAGACGACGGATGTTGTCCTGGGGGATTTCCTCTGAGATCTGGACCAGGGCATCACTGAGCTCCTGGATAGTCGGAGATGCAACCTGGCAGCATTGGATGGACCGAAACATAATGTCCTAGAGGTGTTTTATTGAATTTAGGTCATGTGAGTGTGGGGGGCCTGTCAATGGTATCAATTCCTTCATTCTCCAGGAACTGCCTGCATACTCTTGCCACATGAGGCTGGGCATTGTTGTGTACCAGGAAGAACCCTGGACCCACTGCGCCAGCTGGGCCCAAGGATTTCATCCCAATACCTAATGGCAGTCAAGGTGCCATTGTCTACCCTGTAGAGGTCTGTGCATCCCTCCATGGATATGTTTCCCCAGATCATCACTGACCCACCACCAAACCGGTCATGCTGAACAATGTTACAGGCAGCATAATGTTCTTCACAGCTTCTCCAGACCCTTTCACGTCTGTCACATGTGCTCAGGGTGAACCTCCTCTCATCTGTGAAAAGCACAGGGCGCCAGTGGTGGACCTGCCAATTGTGGTATTCTGTGGCAAATGCCAATCGAGCTCCGCTGTTCCAGGCTGTGAGCACAGGGCCCACTAGAGGACATCGGGCCCTCAGCCCACCCTCATGAAGTCTGTTCCTGATTGTTTGGTCAGAGACACCAGTGGCCTGCTGGAGGTCATTTTGTAGGGCTTTGGCAGTGCTCATCCTGTTCCTCCTCACCCAAAGGAGCAGATACCGGTCCTGCTGATGGGTTATGGACTTTCTACGGCCTTGTCCAGCTTTCCTAGAGTAACTGCCTGTCTCCTGGAATCTTCTAAATGTCCTTGAGACTGTGCTGGGAGACACAGCAAACCTTCTGGCAATGGCACGTATTGATGTGGAATCCTGGAGAAGTTGTGCCACCTGTACAATCTCTGTAGGGTCCAAGGAACCCACTGATGCTACCAGTAGTGATACTGGCTGTAGCCAAATGGAAAACTAGTGAAAAAACAGTCAGAAAAGATGAAGAGGGAAACATGTCAGAGGCCTCCACCTGTTAAACCATTCTAGTTTTGGGGGTCATCTCATTGTTGCCCCTCTAGTGCACTTGTTAATTTCATTAACACCAAAGGAGCTGAAACTGATTAACAACCCCCTCTGCTACTTAACTGACCAGCTCAATAGCCCAGAAGTTTCATTGACTTGATGCTATACTCTGATTAAAAAGTGTTCCTCTAATTTTTTGAGCAGTATATTTATCACTTATTACATTCCTCTAAAGAGAGTATGTCATTTTTCTTTGCAATTTATCTGAATATCTTTAGGTTAGTTTCAGTTTTGTGGATAATTTAGTACAAGTTTTCATTCTGTTAAACATCCTTGATATGTTTTTCCCATAATTTATAAAGTGTAATTAAATAAACACATACTTATTTTATGTATCTGCAGATTATGTATGTGTGCTGGATGTGGATCTTTTGGAGTTAGGCATCACCACATGGAAGGGAAGTGCCACAGGAAAACTGGTAAGAATAAGAACTTATATATACCAAATTCTGCTGACATTTTTTAAAAAAACTTTTTATTGAATTTATTAAAATCAAATAACATTCCATACAAGCAAGTCACGTTTTACAAAACTAGGTTTGAAAGAAATCAAACCCCAGCCGTGAGAGAGAAAGAGCTAGGCCAACAGAGTAAAACTTTAATAGTAAGAAAAATAAATAGAGTAAAAAAGGGAACAGAATCAACTTCCTCAATTTAAAAGCTTATTCTAAATTATGTTATTGATTAGATCCTGCCAGGTTTTGAAAAAGTTTTTGTAAGATCCTCTAAGTGAGAATTTGATTTTTTTTCCAATTTCAGATAATATATAACATTAGTTACCCACTGACCTAAAAGGGTGAGTTTGGATTCTTCCAATTGAGCTGCTGACATTTAATCAAATAAATAGTAATCTGTCTTTAAACTCTTTTTCAGAAAAAAAAAATTGTAGCTGAACACTTAGAAGAGAACATTTGCAGAGAGTGTTTTAATGTTTGCTACTATTATCAGTTGACAAAAATAATAAATCTGAACTTTTTAAATTGTTGAGTTTTACTTCTAAACAGAATACCAGTTAATTTATTTTCAAGTAAATTCAGCTTGCTTTTACCTTATAAACCTTTTATGGGAGGCATTCTGGCATAATTGATAGATTCAGTATTCCTGGTTCTATTCTAACAGTTGTTGGAGTGGTTTTCCTCATACATCCCCAGAAGTCCTGTTTAGGTTAAATGGCAGCTACTAACTGGCCTGATGTGAGTGTAAATGTGTGTTTGTGGCATGAGACGATCTCGCTGCCTCCTGGGACACTGAGTGAGATTGAAAATGTTATAGATCCTCGTAGGCTACAAAACATCGTGCACAGGCAGGTTAAAACTGGAAGCTGAAGTAAGAAAAATAAATAACGAGTAAAAACTGTTAGTCAGAGAAGGATTAGTTGCCATCTGTTATGCTAACCTTATTAGGTCACTAAAAAGACTTTGTCTTTTACTATTTTAACAGAAATTAGACAAATTTAAAGCTTAATCTAAACATCTGAAAATAAAACACACATATTAAATATTACAATGTGTATCTAACATACCGTAAACCACAACTTTTTATCAGCATTACATTCAGAAAGCTAAAATAACAGGCTTTTATTCCCCCAAGCCCTCCTTTGCCATGTGTTAATAATGATGTTAAGTAGAGTAACTTGCTTCAACATTTTAAGGTAGACATTGGTGTGTTGTTCCAAATAGATATTTTCATCAGTCCTAAGACAGTTTTATCAGTTCTTATCTGGACCAGCTGCAAAAATATCCTTGAATGAATTAATTGTCCAGACAATGTTCCTGCTGTCCATTACCTCAGATTTAAAAGTCTGCACACTTCCAGTGTTTATCTCCGTCAATTACATTTTTACAGGAATATGTATTATGTATGTTTTGCTATTGAGGATATCTTGAGGTTGTCTGTCGTAGTCCATTCATAATATTTTAGATATGTACAAGAGGCATTTTAATATACAGTTTATCTATACATTTTAAATTGTTTTTGCTTTCCTAGAGCCAACCCCTGTTTGAACTTCGCTGCTCCAATAATGTTGTTCATTTGCATACCTGCGCTGATTCGTGTGCCATGTTAGTAAATCTGCTCCAGTACATTGTGAACAGTGGGGACCTGCATCCACCTCCACGTCAAGACAGTCCAACTGAGATTGCTGGTCAGAAACTTCAGGTAAGGAATTTAGTTTAAGTAATTGATTTATTTTTTCCTTTGTATTTATATTTTTCTTTTGTTTTCTGTGAACTGATTTTGAAGTAAACTGTTGTATCTGTTAAAATTATTTGTTTGACTGTGTACTGTGCCGTTGTAATGGTTTCCTTTCTAAAATAAAACACTCACATTGTAATGTGAGTTTCATATCCCAGATTTATTTATCCTTTTTTGCCCTTAGGTCTTCAAGATCTATGACCTTAAAATTGAAACCAAGCTAAAGGCCATTTTGTATGAAAGCTAACCTGTTGTTGTCTACTTTTGTAACCTACCATAAGTACTTTAAGAGATTCGTTAAGTGTTGCCACTAGAATGTTATCTGTATCACAGCATCAGTTTCAGTATTTTCACTGATTCAGCAATGACCAGTTTTGGGGCGATGATCCTGCAAGAGCTTCTCCGCTCAGTGTGCCCCTGCATCATAATTCCCAACTCCTTTATTTCCAATTAGGCTGAGGTTATATCAGCATCACTAGATGGAAACTACAGCCATGGGAAATTCTGTATGATGCAGCATGATTCATCAAGTACTTTTTCACTTTGAGATCTCTGAAGGGGTAAAGAAGCAGTAGAGCTTAGATCTGTATAAGCGGCTCCCAAATGGAAACTCCTGCTTCCTATCCCAAGATCATTGGCTCAAGGACTGAACTGCTTAGCTATCTAAGAAAACAGATAACATTTATAGGTATAATTCAGTTTTAGGTGACCACCCAATAAGTTCAACAGTGATATGCACAAAAGATGCCTTAATGAGTCTTTAGACATTAAAATGTTCATCTTTCTTCAATGTATACTGTTCAGCTTATTTATTGTTCTTTTTTTCCAAGATGTCAGAAAGTCCTGCTTCTCTTCCTGCATGCCTGCCTGCTGAAACAGCTGAGATTAACCAATATGACCTTACTGATGCATTACTGGACACAGAGAAGAACCAACGAGAGGACACTTTAGAAGCAGGTAGACATATATCTAAATATTAAAGAACCCTGATTACAAATGAAGCTATCTACATATTTAATAAAACTAGTAGGTTCTGCCCCCGCTCGCTTCGCTTGCCCACCCCCGGGTTTGGTTTACTGGATATACAATTTAAAGAGATTGTTATTTTCATGAAAATTGTTACATAAGCATTATTTTTCACTTTTACTTTAAAACTTTTGTAAAAACAATACTTGTCCTTGATTTCTGGCCCCAGGCGTGGTTACATCTCTTTCTCGTGTTACATATAACGCTGCTCGCGTTGTCAAGGGGGTGCGGTTGAATGCACGCTAAGGAGATGCCGTTGGAGCATCTGCTGTCTTTCTTCTGCTGGCGAGCTGTCTGTTCTGTTTGTCTCGCTACCTGATCATTTCAAAGCCTGTACAGCAGCTGTCCTTTTGCCATTTCGCGTCTCTGCCGCTCGAGTTGTGAAGGGGGGCTGGCTGAACACATGCTATGTAGAAGTGGTCGGATCATCTGCTGGCAAGTTGTCTGTTCAGCTTGTCGCGCTGCCCGATCATTTCAAAGCCTGTACAGCAGCTGTCCTTTTGCCATTTCGCGTCTCTGCCGCTCGCTGGGGGGTTTGTGGGGTCAGGGTGGGTGAACGCACACAAGGAGAAGCGGTCAGATCATCTGCTGGCTTTTTACTGCTGGCGAGCTGCATGTTTTGCTTGTCGCTTGTTGTTTTAAGAGCAGTGAGCAAGTTAAAGTGACTCTCGCGGGAAGTCAAATTGTCTTCCGAGAAGGTCATGTCTCATCTCCCTAGGCTCCCTCCCCAAGATTTTTTTTTTTTTACAATAGAGAGGTTTATCTCTTATTGAACATTAAGTATCTTAAGTGGTGTTTTGCATAAATGTATGTAATTAATTGTGATTAATCGCATTCAACATTAAAACATGTAATTAAAAAAATAATACACAAATCATGAAGTAAATACAGACTGAATCACTCATAGGATCAACACAAAAGAATTAAAGAAAATCAATGGCATAGTTTAAACTTAAACAATGACCTTAAACCCAAACTTTTTACAAAATACTGCTTGAGAAAGTACAACCTGAATTTGAATTCCTTCCTAAAAGGCAAAGTATTAATTATCAAATTGGTATAGCATATGTCACACAGCATAGTGCCCCTGGGTCCTGACCTGAGAGAGACACGCTCCTCTGGTGGTTCAAGCCTGTCCTAAGAGCACTGGACTACCTGGAGAAGCTGACATAAAAGCAGCTCCATGATTGTCATTTTGCAGACACAGCACTTAGAGAGCACTTTAGCAGCCAGGAGAAGTGATGCGGATCCATCTGCCTGGATGCACTTTGCCTGCGCCTCTTGCAGAGCCAAGGGACAGTGGGAATACGAGTTGCCTCTGACCCTGGGTCAGTGGAGTGAGGCAGAGAGAGGACTGCCTGATGAAGCAGCTGGAAAATGTAACGAAAGTGCTCACTAAGTGCTTTGTCTGTGAACAGCTGTATCCGAGCTACTTTTTTGCCACCCTTTGTCCCGCCCCTTCAGACAGTTTAGCGCATCTAAGAGCTTAGTGCTTTGGTGGTTGTTAGAGTCATGGTGTGCCAAGGGATTTTTTGGGTTACAAAATGTGTGCCAACACAGAAAAATGGTTGGAAAACACTACTGTACCTACACCTTTGCCCCTGGCACTCTAAAAAAAACATTTCTGTAGCTGTTCTCTTGCTTACTAACTGATGCCTGGCCTTATTTGGATGTTTATTAGCGAAGATGCTACAAATTTGAATCATGGGTACGGACAATCATTTCTGTTTCATAAAATTTTGTCATTATATTAGGGAAGTCAGCACTGTAAGCTGGCTGGCAGACTGGCAAGTTAAATACAGAGGTACTAAAGACTTACTTTGGCTTTAGTGCCACTCAACGATAACTTATTTAGCACTTATGTGATATGACATTGAATCACTCTTCTTCTTACAGACACATGACATGATGCAGCTTTTCTCTAGCATTACACCAGGACTGCTGTAAACTCCCCTCCCCAGCCCCTTTCCTCACACTCCTCTGCACCTGTATCAGTGTGTATAAATCAAGAAAATGAGCACCAGTGCTAAGTATTGACATGTGGAATATTATTTTGAACCGTGTAATATGAAATATTAAACCTTTAAATGAATTTGATAAAATTTTTTATAGGTAGTTTATAAATACGGTACTGGATGTGTATGTTATTCTTTAGGTACACACTTAACTTATTTGTATTATAGTTTGGAATGTTTAAAAAAAAAAAAAAAAAAGAAAGAAAATGTCACCCTGACCAAAGCACTGTCTAAGGCTTTTGCCTTGTTGCTGGCCCTGGTCCATTTCTCAAGTCAGGTATTTATATATTTTGGTATATTTTCTTTGAGTCATATCCTTGAACTTTCTGCTTTATTTTATTCATGAATACCAAGTATAACTCTCTCTGTTTTCTGTACCTACTTTGAACAATTCAGGGTCAGAGGGTCAAGTCCTGGCGTGGCAACCCTGGGCATGAGTCAGGGACCAGCTTTAGACAGAGTGGTAGTCCATTTCAGGGCACACTCATTCACAGAACTACTCTCACATAAACTGAGCCAACATTGAGTGATCATTTAAACTAGACTGTACACCTTTGTGTTTCAGTTGCATGTAATTAAAACCAATCACAGTATTATTCTGATTTAAATGTACATTTGTCACATCAATATTATAGTAAGTAAAGTTTGTGGGTAGGTGGGCTTTGAATTTTTTAAAAATGTTACAGCGTTTCAAAATGAAGGAAAAAATGTTTTAAATCAGACTTTGTATTTTAAATATATGAAAGAGGAAAAAAAGTGTTGAGTGTGCTCTTATTATGTCGCATATTCTTTTGCTTTGTTCTAGGATCACCAGTTTTGCTAAGGCAGGGATCACCAGTGTCAGTCTATCTATTTCCTGGTGAGAATCAGAGGGTGTCTCACCCAACTGACAATACCAGTGGTGCCAGTGAAATGGGCCAGGAGTTGGTGGCTGACCCATACCCATCCCTAGGCAGTGAAGCTAATTCAGACACTGATAACTCCACAGACAATGATGATTTCTGTATTCTCGAAGCACCAGGCATTGGTATACCGGTGAGATATTGATTAAAATCCTGTCTGTATCATTTAAGTAAAAAGATTCTAGCTGTATAAAAGTCATGTTTTAGAAGTGTGTTTGTTTCTTTGATCTGGTGGGGTGAATTTATCATTAGCAACCTTTGTATATTTAGCCTCTTGTCTAGCAGCTACTGACCTACAAATCACTATTTTTCTTTACTCTAGCCAAAAGACGGTGAGCCACTGGTGTCACAGTTGGTACCAGGTCCGATCAGTATTAGAGATGGGCATTTCTCAAGACCTCTGGGTAGCTCAGACCTCTTGAAAGCTCCATCCCGATTTCCAGTGCCTGAGACACGGATCATGCTGAGGGAAATCTCGGTGGTGTGGCACCTATATGGTGGACGAGATTTTGGGGGCAAGCCAACACCTACCCACTCAACTGTGCATTCACCTAGGTCTGTTACTTACTTGGTTGTATAAGCTAGCATTTGTGCTTGTGTCAATGTGATGCATATATCTGTTTTTTGTGGAACTTGTTTACTTTGCTGGTGTGCATGACAATGGGAAACTATTGTATATTCAGCTAACTGTTAAGGGTTCCTGTTTTGTGAATGTGTACAATAAAAAGCATATAGTGTTATGTTTTGTGGAAACAGATTGGTCTGACACCCTCAAGTATTTTGCTGTTAAGTATTTTGATTTTTTTTCCCCAAAGAGTGAAATCTGGTGGCCATACCCCTGCCCGCAGTTCTCCTTCACGCTCCGCAGCACCTCCTCGACCTCAGAATTCCTGGCGAGTACAAGGTGGTGGTGGACGCTCCCACAGCATGCTAATGGAGATTCAGCTCAGCAAGGTATTGTTAATCTTCTAAATAATTAATGGGTAATCTTAATATTTTTTAAACCTTTTCTCCTTTGCCCTTTTTGAAACTTTGTTTTCAGCAGTCATTCAAATTTTCTCATGTTTTCTAAAGGTCAGCTTTCAGCATGAGTCCTACCCCAGCAGCTCTAATCCTCCTGCTTCAGGAGAAATGAATGAGCTGGAGGAGCAGCCATTAGCACGTCAAGTGTTCATTGTACAGGAGTTAGAAGTTCGGGATCGGCTTGCTTCCTCTCAAATAAATAAGTTTCTCTACCTCTACACAAGTGAGAAGATGCCAAGAAGAGCACATTCTAATATGGTGAGAATTCTAAACCTTGTATAAAACTGTTAGGATTATTATAAGTGGAAATTGTTGATTAAAATATTATGAATGGGTGTCAGCATTAATTACCAAGTTAAAAAATAAAAATAAAGTGATAGTTGTGGTGATGTAGTTGGGGAAAGCTTTGTCAGTTATTCTGAAGTTTCTCTGGTTTCCTTCTACACCTCAAAATATAAGACCATTTCAATATTATTGAATGTTATGGGAATGCGTAAGTTATCTGCTATAGCTCTTGCTAACTGCAACCCTATAATGGAAAAAGAGGGTTGAGAAAGTAAACAAAAGATGGAAGAATACAGTTTCTCTGTAACTGACCATTTTTTATGATTTCAGAACTTCAAACTGTGTTCTGGAATCCAAGAAATTGTTATCTTTTAAAAAATGTGTATTTATTTAAAGAAACCTCAATTGTTATGAAAATGTGTTACTTATCTATGCTTTTAGATGTAAACTATGCTGCAGTTATGGTGGCCTTGAAATGCAAAACATTTAAAACAAAGCAACATTCACAAAGGAGGTACTTAAACCAAAAATAATGTCATATGCATTTGAGCGATGGAGAAATGCTAACAATATTTTTCATGTTTTAAACACTGTCGATGATGTTGAGTGTTTTCTCAATTATTTAATATTTCACAATTAACTTTTTGTTTATATATTTGTGTCTAGTGGATTTAACTGCAAAGATGAACCACATATGTTCTATGAGTAAATAAACACAGTTTTTGGTTGTAAAAAAATATTCTTTAAAAAAGCAATAAGAAATTTACAAAAAGTGGGTGTTCTTTCCAAACAGAAAGTTTATCTGCTTATCTATATATATAAAATTCTTTTCGCATTTGAAACGGAAATTGCATATGACCACGCGAAACGGAAATTACGTATGACCAAAGAACATATTATAATACAGGAACTAATCACTTTGTTTGTGGATGCCATTTTTATATAGTCTGTACGAATTGTTATTATTTGTGTGAGAGTTATTTTACTGATATTGAAAAGAAATAAATACAAACACGCCGATCTATCCCATAGCAGTGTGCCCCACATCACCCTCTGCCAGCCCTCCTATCTGGACTCCAGCACTGAGCCGTCCACCACCAGGCACGTTCTGACAGAGAAGTTTTATTTATTCATCCACGTGACTGTCGCGGAAACTGCCACATTGTAACTTTTTTTTAATTGTCAGTACTTGATAGAAGAAGAGATGAGGAAAACAGCTTTGCGTCTTTCTACTTTTTAACTGCGCCGAGCTGTAAACAATCTGAAGACAAGACCGCCTTCAGCAGCGACGGGTTGTGAGAACAAAGTGGACACTGAAAGGTGTGGAATGTCAGGCTCCTCCACCGGGTCGAGAGCTTCACAGTTTCGGGCAGCGTCTTCTCTACTCACACTATTTGTGACACTTCGTGTGCCCTGTCGGCTCCTGGGAGAGTGGAAATCTTTGCCAATGAGTGTAATCGGCACCATTGAAGCAAAACTCTCCTTGTAAATTGCGCTTCACGACTACTTACTATCCCTTAAGGTGAGTTCAGGTCACTAAAACCCCGCAACATTCAAGGTTGCTTTTGTGATGAATTCTTTTAACAACATGTAGGGTTTACATCTAAGATGTACTGATCTCTTCATACTCGTATAAAATTGGACTTGGGAATTGTTTGGACCTTCTGCCCGTTAAGTACGGAACGGCAGCATCCACATTTCTTAGAATAATTTTTCTCTTAAATCACAGGCACGTAGTGCAACGTTATCAGGCAGAAATTTGGAGGATCACATACAAAATGTTACTTCTATACCACACCGGTCGTGTAGCGCCTTTCACAAGGGATCTCCTACCGAGAGATGATCCAAATACATTTAAGCTGCTGTTAATACTACTTACCTGTTGTGTTATAGCGCCTTTAAAATGTACTTTACCCTAAAGCACTCCAGTAGTACTCAATGTATCTTTACTTCTTAAATGTTAATGTTTTACTGTTTAATAATTTATATACTACATTTTATTTTTTTCCCTTGCAAGTTTTGGATATGCTTGTTAGTTCTTAAGACATTGTGTAATTGAAAACATGCACTTTTATTTTAAAGGCCGATTTTCTTTTTTCAGAATGAACATGTTGCTTTTAGACATAGTATTGTATTTCTAGGTCACCATATCTAACAGTTTATGAACAGTACGAAAACAATAATGCACAAAAGTCTGCTTTTTCCTTGAAAGGCTTTAAATGTCATCCTGGAGCCTTACCCTTCATAAACCATTGAGCAAACTTGATTTTTTTTATCCTAAACGTATGCTACCTCACTGTTTGCAATTTATCATCATTTAAATAAGAGCTAACTGTCCAATGTTTAGTCTTGATTTCTAGACAAGTTTTCCAAGTTAAAATGGACCCTACCGTTAATTAAACTTCTGTATGCACTTACTGAGTCATTTGTTTCTGCACAGTAATATTCTCTATTTTCGTAATGTATTTCTAAACTCATTCTAATCTATATATTGTTGTTTTGACTTATAGTCCTTTTTTTTTTTGGTGTCCTGCACTAAATAAGTTGTGAAAAACTCTAATGTTTATACTATTAGTCTTTCATTAAAAATATTAACCAAAGATCTAACCTTTTAATTGAAGTAAAATCATTTACAGGAAAAAGACATTTTCTTGATAAAACACAGCCCTTTAGTGGAAGGCAATAATCCTATTTATAACATTACAGTATGTGCCTTGTAATGATACATGCTGTTAATTGCACCATCTTGTATAAGAGCTGAGTGAACAAACTTGATGCTAGCATAAAGTTTTGATTTACTGATGTAACAAATTACACTGAGTCTGCGTAAAGGGAATTAGTGCGAATTTTTACACATTCTGGAATTTAAAATATGACGTTGTCTTTTATCATCCTGTCTCCTAAACACTAACTTGCTCATTGTTCCAATAAATTAGATTTGAGCTAGGAGAAATACAACAAAGGAAATTACTTTAGTGTAATTTGAAATCTGTGTTTTGTCCCTAATTGTTTGCTTTAAAGGGAAAAGGTTGTCGAAAATGTCTCATTGATAACAGAAATGCATTGTCTTACTGTTTTGTTAAATTATTTTATGGACTTGGTTCAACTGTATCTGGTCAGCCATTTAATTGCAATAAAAGCTTAAAGCCGTTTAATTGGCTTATGAGGTCAACATTTTTATGTGTCACTTGAATAGGCATAACTTGGTGCAAGAAATGAGGAGTATCTTTTTTGATGTAATTGTTCTAAGTTATCATTAAATACACTGCTATAAATTCATGCTTTTATTAACCTTGTATATAGCATCGTCTGATACCAGCTTTTATTTATTAAATAAACAGACTGTGTCATACATACCCAAGATGTATGTTCACCTTAGTTTATAATTTCAAAAAGATGAAGTGACATCATACCCTTAAATATAATAAGCAAGTAAGTAATTTATTTAGAACAATACATATGAGCACAAACAAGCAACTCCAGTTTGGAGTCTGTTGCTGTTATAGTGAATCTGAGTAACCTAAACTAATGATCATTATAATATTTAGAAAGTAAAACAGTTGCACTAGAAAGCACAAATGGGCACAAAAGGACCATCCTGGTTTGAAATCCCTGTTTTGTTATATGGGTATGCATGATAAATACATATGAATACTCTAAAAAGTAGAACACATATTAAGTTAATTTAAATGACTCAAAAAGCACAGACTCAAGTTGTGAATGTTATTCCCCATGCTATTTGCTATATTTCAGGCTGACTTGAATGAAGAATTGCTTATAACTCAAAATGCAAACTAGCACGGGTTCTGCACCAAATGGTTAAAATTAGGCACAAGTTTTACTCACGGATTGCCATCTTTTTTTAGCTGTAAAATCTCTCATCTGTTACAGCACTGAAGCAGGAGAGTCGAAGTGACTGAACACACACAACATCTGAATGATATGACATTCCTGGGCTATCACGGACAATGTTAATTACCTCCGTGTTTGTGTCTAATCCAATCCTATCTATCTATCTATCTATCTATCTATCTATCTATCTATCTATCTGTCTGTCTGTCTGTCTGTCTGTCATGCAAAAAGTTGCAAACTACTGGGCCTTCAATGATGATCTTGGTCGTAATTGAGAGCTTATTACACGATATGCATAACATGACCCAGTAACTGGAAGTATGATCCACCTCAGCCACATAATTGGGCTTTGGGTCCTTCTCATGGTAAAAACAGCAGCATAGGTTCATGGCATTGCTGACAGCTAAACAGCCAGGCTGACATCCTTTGACCGTGATGCATATTGCACAGGCTGACTGATCGTTTTCATCACAACTACAAGTCATACTGTCAGAGTTCAAAACAAAGTCATACACGACCAAAGAGTTGGAGGCATGGGGTTCCTCCACCACTTAAATTAATTAAAAATTGAACAGTGTGTTTAAATTTATATTTCACTACTCTGTAAAAAGTAGTGTACATTTTTGAGGCTTTCCATCATCTCCATGTGTTGCTTGTCCTGTGTCTCAGTGGTATTGCAGTGAAAGTTGACCATTGTGTCACCATGGAGAGTGTTCAGTGCTCATACACGGTTAACATTTACAGTTATTGTAATTCATACAGCTTTATGATTTTTTATTTGTTTGAGATGTACTAAATAGCTATTTCCTTTTCAATTACTGAGCAATTTGATGTTATTACAAAATAAAATTCAGCGCAACAGGAGAATGAAATGACTTTAATAAATATGAACTGAGCAACATAACACTAACAGAATTTGTTTCAATTTACTAAGTTGTGCTGTTATGCTGGTAGTGTCTGACAGATATGTTATGAGATGTTTTTATGGCAGGGAAGTCAACATTTTTCAGTTAAGGCAGTTAGAATCATGGCACCAGAGTGTGGCGATGTGTTGTTGATTAGCACGTGCAAGTAAGAATTTCATTGTACTTTGTGCACATCACAGTAATGACCCTGTCAACCTTTTTAAACAAATGTGGGCTATTGTTGGACAAGAAAATATGCAAAAGGGTGGTTTAGTTTGCCTGAGAGAGGTGGCCGCTAGTAGATGGCTAGTGGGGCCAAACAGCTGCTTCAAGCTGTCAGTTATTTGACTTGAACTATGTGACACTGAAGCAAAGTCCTTGTAATTTAACTTTTTTTTTATTAAGAAATAATATGACATGATAACAAAACTTAATCAAAAAGTTTTAAAGTCAAATGTTACTTTTTTGGGGAATATAAATTATTTAGCATGTTGCATTTAGTGTTTTAAATATTAATTCAGGATTTATTTTAGAGGAGTAAAGTTACAGATATTAGTGTAAAACATTTTAGGTTGTTGTTTTAGTTGATCCATACTGACTGCAAGGTGATATACAGTGCATCCGGAAAGTATTCACAGCGTATCACTTTTTCCACATTTTGTTATGTTACAGCCTTATTCCAAAATGGATTAAATTCATTTTTTTCTTCAGAATTCTACACACAACACCCCATAATGACAACGTGAAAAAAGTTTACTTGAGGTTTTTGCAACTTTATTAAAAATAAAAAAAAACTGAGAAATCACATGTACATAAATATTCACAGCCTTTGCTCAATACTTTGTCAATGCACCTTTGGCAGCAATTACAGCCTCAAGTCTTTTTGAATATGATGCCACAAGCTTGGCACACCTATCCTTGGCCAGTTTCGCCCATTCCTCTTTGCAGCACCTCTCAAGCTCCATCAGGTTGGATGGGAAGCGCCGGTGCACAGCCATTTTAAGATCTCTCCAGAGATGTTCAATCGGATTCAAGTCTGGACTCTGGCTGGGCCACTCAAGGACATTCACAGAGTTGTCCTGAAGCCATTCCTTTTGATATCTTGGCTGTGTGCTTAGGGTCGTTGTCCTGCTGAAAGATGAACTGTTGCCCCAGTCTGAGGTCAAGAGCGCTCTGGAGCAGGTTTTCATCCAGGATGTCTCTGTACATTGCTGCAGTCATCTTTCCCTTTATCCTGACTAGTCTCCCAGTTCCTGCCGCTGAAAAACATCCCCACAGCATGATGCTGCCACCACCAGGCTTCACTTTAGGGATGGTATTGACCTGGTGATGAGCGGTGCCTGGTTTCCTCCAAACGTGACGCCTGGCATTCACAGTAAAGAGTTCAATCTTTGTCTCATCAGACTAGAGAATTTTGTTTCTCATGGTCTGAGAGTCCTTCAGGTACCTTTTGGTAAACTCCAGGCGGGCTGCCATGTGCCTTTTACTAAGGAGTGGATTCCGTCTGGCCACTCTACCATACAGGCCTGATTGGAGTATTGCTGCAGAGATGGTTGTCCTTCTGGAAGGTTCTTCTCTCTCCACAGAGGACCTCTGGAGCTCTGACAGAGTGATCATCAGGTTCTTGGTCACCTCCCTGATTAAGGCCCTTCTCCCCCGATCACTCAGTTTAGATGGCCGGCCAGCTCTAGTAAGAGTCCTGGTGGTTTTGAACTTCTTCCACTTACGGATGATGGAGGCCACTGTGCTCATTGGGACCTTCAAAGCAGCAGAAATTTTTCATTAACCTTCCCCAGATTTTTGCCTCGAGACAATCCTGTCTCGGAGATCTACAGACAATTCCTTTGACTTCATGCTGTGGTTTGTGCTCTGACATGAACTGTCAACTGTGGGACCTTATATAGACAGGTGTGTGCCTTTCCAAATCATGTCCAATCAACTGAATTTACCACAGGTGGACTCCAATTAAGCTGCAGAAACATCTCAAGGATGATCAGGGGAAACAGGATGCACCTGAGCTCAATTTTGAGCTTCATGGCAAAGGCTGTGAATACTTATGTACATGTGATTTCTCAATTTTTTATTTTTAATAAATTTGCAAAAACCTCAAGTAAACTTTTTTCACGTTGTCATTATGGGGTGTTGTGTGTGGAATTCTGAGGAAAAAAATGAATTTAATCCATTTTGGAATAAGGCTGTAACATAACAAAATGTGGAAAAAGTGATACGCTGTGAATACTTTCCGGATGCACTGTACAAGCTGGCATTCTGTTTCTGTTTTGCAGAATGATTCATCATTTTATAATTGAAAAGTAGTATAGACTATGCTGTACCTGAAGTACTTTCTTGTACCGTCTGTTGATAACATATTTATTAGTTTAATATTTGCCAACGGTGTCCTTAAATGGTAAGTGAACTTTTTCCTCAGCTGAAGTTTATCTAAACATGGCTGGCATACTTTCTATATCAATATGCTTCTTTAAATAACAGTGTTCTTAGTAGAACCAAGTAAATGTATTGAGGTTAATGAGATTTTAGATGAATTGCAAGCTTGTTGTTGGAGTCTCCCTTAGTTTTTATTAAGTTCAAACAAAATAAAAGTAATACAGAAACATGTTCTTTCATTTTACAGTACTATATGAACATTTTCTTGGGAATCTTGGAATGTGTGTTTTTTTCGGTAGCAAAAGTAATATGTGTAATTTCTTCTGTTTTGTCAGCTCACAATCAAGGCTCTTCACATTCGTCCAGAGTCAGGACTTGGGGGTCCAGAATGCTGCTTGAGAGTAAGTCTCATGCCCCTGAGACTAAACATTGATCAGGTCAGTATGGAAAAATATTGCCATAATTCTTGGCATAGCTGTTAACCTTACCAAAAAAAAAAAAAGGATAAACAATACATTGGTGCCGGGGGCCTTCTTTGCACCATGCAAATGCTTGGCACGCAAGTTCAATATAATAGTTGATGTGAATCATTTTAATTGTTAATTCCTCTTTCTTATCTCCAGGATGCACTTTTCTTCCTGAAGGATTATTTTACAGGACTGGCAGCTGGCATTAACCCTTTCTTGCCAGTAGAAACAGCAGCAGAAGGTGAGGATGATGATGTAAATGACCAAATGTTAAAAGGAAAATCTACCAAACTAAATCAGCTTTTGGAAGAGACACCAAATAGGACAGCCTGGGTTCTTCTCATGTGTTCATGGGTTGTTTCTGGGCCTTTTTTGTTTTTCTTACTAAAAATGTGCATGCTAGGTAAATTTGATTAGTTTAAATTCCTCTGATGTAAGTATGTATACATGTATAAAATTGACATGCTTTATTTCACAGAAAGGTTCCTGCTTCCTGCATTGCTTGGAAGAGTTTTTGTATGTGGTGACCTTGTAACGGAAAAGCAGAATTAGAAAATGTACATGTATCTGGAAAACAAAAACATTGCTGCTGTTCAGACTGATTAAATTGTATCTATTTCATTGACGTAATTAGTTTAAAGTTAATGCAAAATATGATTTCTCTGTTGAAGGGTTTGTTTGTGTAATTTATTAGCCTTGGTTTACAAAGACGACACTGCCTCTACCTTAATTGAGCACCTCTTCTTTTGTACTCTGTCCCATCCAGAGGCTTTTCTGTTATTTCTATCAATTACTACTGTCAAAAATTAGCTTAGAAATCTGTATTCTTAACATTTTTAAGATACAGATTAGAGAAATCTAAAAATGTAGGACAATAAGATACCCAGTGCCACAGTAGTGTGATGTCAATCTGGGTACTGGGTATGCTCATTTTTGCTTTGAAAGTAGTGTTGATCAGCGAATTTTGCCAAAGCGTTATTTTTCAGCGAATTTGATGTGTTCGCGTTCGTCCATGTTTGTCAAGTTATTTACTATAATTTGGCCAGTTTAGGAGAACTTTGTTTTTGCCCGTGCTCCATAATGCTTTGAGAAGCCAGTGCAACGTCCTCAGGAGCTGTAACAGCCAACATTGATGGGACCTCCCCATGGGTATGTAATGCTGATCATTTGCATTATAGACTCTGTGGGATGAGTTATCTGTGCTTGTAGCCAAATGTGCAGGTCTATCTTTGAGTTCCACATCAATATAAGAGAAGGGGGCACGTTCCCTGTACATGCATAATATTTAGCCAAGTGGTGGTGCGAGAGTGAAAACAAACTTTGAAGGAGCCTGATGCCCCAAAAACAGAGGAGACTCTATGAAATAATAAGAATAACGATAGAATAAAAAGAGCAAAGTATCACCACAGACAGTTTAGAGAGTCTTCAGCACAATGAGCCAACGAGAAGCATTCGTAATTCCAACTCCACAAGGTGATTATGGAATCCATTAACACAAAAAAAACTCAGTGAGAGCAGAGACATGCACAGTTATCAGAGAGGCAGAGTGGATGACGGATGTTACACTAGCATTTCAGTCAGCAATGACAAAAGGGTCAATATTTAAAAAACAATAAATGTTAGCTTTCTTACAGCCACCCATTACGCAAATATACCTGGGCTAGTTTGTAATGTATTGACAGTATTTTAGATTTTTCCATATGAAATTTACTTTTTTTTGTATAACCAGATAAGCAGCTGAGGATTAAGCCAGAATTTGTTTCACATTATATTCAAAGCTTGATAATTGTGACCATCTTTTAAACACAAGTGTATTTTAATGTAACAAACAGTAAACTGAAACTAGTGCAGCGTATGTACCTATTTAAGCATTCAGAATACAAATATTGCATTTAGAAGCAGACTATAGTTGTTTATATATCTTACTCAGTACATTCTTTTGGATTATCTCTGTATATTTAGTTTTCAGCTTTGGGTTGCATACCATTCAACAAAAGGAACACTTTACTAAAACAATTCTTGTGCAAATTTAAAAGAAAGGCCACCATACCAGCATTTATCTTTATGTACAATAACATATAAGTGCAAATAGAGGAGTGAGCACTGAGCACCTGGATTTGCCTCTTGGCACTATTAAAGCACTTAATGTAAAATGAGCTTCTCATTATAAAATAAAATAAAAAAAAAAAGCAAAAATTGTGTAAGTAAGTAATGTTTATTTGGTGCTTTAGAAGATCATACCTCCTTTGTAAAATGAGGGGCCAGCCCTTGTATTTGAAATAATGTTATTCTTCCATTTCTGTGTAAACTATTGAGACTGTGATTTCCATATAGATGTTGGTATTTATCAGTATAAATGTGACAACCCAAATGTTATTGAAGAGTTGTCAAAGGACTCCACCACTATCCTATCCGATTCTCTATTAATTCAGCTATCATCCATCCATCTATCTATCTATCTATCTATCTATCTATCTATCTATCTATCTATCTATCTATCTATCCATCTATCCATCTATCCATCTATCCATCTATCTATCTATCAGTGATTCGCTTAGTTTATTATTTAATAATTTCATTAATTGCTTTTTTTTTAATTTTTTCTATGAAAGCATATGTTTGACTGTGCTGAGATCAAACAAGACTTGGTTGAATGAAAGATTAACGAATGAATGGGTATGGCTGTTTTAAAGTTCACGGCTGTGTCAGCTGCATCACAGTACAGTGGCAGCCTACAATTAATACACATTTGGCCATTTGAAGCACATCTGTTCATTGTGAAGGGTCTTGCCAGCACAGGAGTCAGGAACTGTTGTCGCAGAGGGAAAAGTGTGTGACTCTCGATTGGAGAATGCAGGAGCGAAAAGCGTGAATGAAGTATGTAGTTACAGAACTTGATGACACTCTCAGATCTGTGAAAAATTAATGGGAAGGGTCCAGGCTTTAATTCATGCTGCCAAAATTGAGGCTTCAGAGCTCCATTGCATTCTGCCAAGTTGTGTGCTGCTCTCGCGGGGACGTTCTTTTGCACTACAGTATACTGTGATTCAAAGTATATTATGGTGTTCTTACACACAGTACCCTCTGGCAGCTATTGATAGATTTTGTGATACTGTCTCATTAAAATATCAGCACATTATTCATTTTGTTTTGTCAATCTTTTCAGTAAAATTGGATGGTAACCTTAAACCGGGGACAGAGTTTATGAGTAGAGAGAGCGAAGCAGGTTCCAGTTTAGGAGTGGGGTCACCGCTGGACATGACAGCGTCAATGGAAACAACTGCCAGTGAAAACAGCTCTACTTCTGCGAGTTCCTCCTCAGCTGAACAGCCCATCTATTTCCGGTATGGACAAGTGGAGATTTACTGGCTTTATTAAATAGATCTGGTTTTATTTTTTTTGAATTACAACACAGTTATGAGAAAAAAGAATCAGGTAAAGGTTGGCTCATTGTAAAATATATATTATTAGATCAAGATCTTTTTTATTTATTCTTTTTATTATTCTTTTATTATTTTTTTCTCAGGGAGTTCCGCTTCACATCTGAAGTGCCAATCTGGTTGGACTATCAGGGCAAACATGTCAGCATTGATCAGGTGGTGAGAAATATTTTTTTTATTATTATGCAACTTTTGTTTTTTAAAGGTGCTCTTCATGATGGGTAAAAACTGAAACTTTTGATAAATGAAGTTATTTTAATATAGACTTTAAGGCATTTCATTTCCTCTTGTCATGTATTATTCCTTTCTTTCATAGCTGCCTGTCTTAGTAAACACTATTTTAAGTAAAACAGGATAAAAATATTAATTTATGTTAAACTGATTTATTATCAAGTCTTTCTTCATGTGGTTATAAAATAGATAGATAGAGATGAGCTAGTAATAGTTAATATTACAGGAAGAATGTACTTTATTTGTCCCCAAGGAGGAATTTGGCTTTTCTACATAAACTCAATTAATAAATAAATATAATGATAAACAACAACTGCCAATCAAACAACAACCCCCTATCTCAAATGCATACCAGAATAACTAAAAGAAAAAGAATAAAGGAACTAAAACAATTTCTGACTTGACTGGAGCTCCAGTGCAGCATTATAATGTTGTATTGCCATTGGTATAAAGGAGCCCCAGTAGCATTTCTTGACACACTCTTCTTTAATATGCTGTCAGTTTTGTCTTCATTCTCTCCTCCATAACTCCCTTCAGCGGGTCAAGAAAGCATTCGTAAGTGAGCCTGCCTTTTTAACCAGCTTGTTGATTTGGTGGGCCTCTCTTAAAGTAATCCCAACACTCTAAATGAACTTTAAGCAGATTTCTTGGGTACCCCCTCCTGTTCCTTTGACGATTTTTTTTATTGGTCACAAACAAAAGTTAGTCCTTAATTTACCTTCTTTGAACCAGTCTGAACTAAACAATTTTTCCCCATTTTGTTTTTGTAACAAAGGAATTGGGAATTGTGTAATGGGGGTGGAATATCATGCCCAAAAAAAGATTTGGAAGTGGATGCAAATTTGTCAAACAAACAGTAACTTTTGGCAAAATTTAAATTGACCTCACTCTCTGAAATTTGAAGGCTTATTTTAAGCTTTTGGTTTTTGTCATATAAGAGTACTCCCCTATTCTGTAAAGGCACATTATATTAGTTGCACTCAGTGAAACAGAGTTATGGTTATTATGTAAGGCCTAAAAATATACACTTCTAGTAACTGTTACAGTAGATTTGTAAAATAAAGCCTTAATGACATATTTGTATTTGGCACAACACCCTTTTAGCCATATATTGTTCATAAACCAAGTAACCTACCTGAGCAAAGAGGTAGTCAACCATGTGAAATACTAATGTTACATTAAAACCTTTACTATTTAAGTGTAATACTGTATTGTCTCTTTTGATGTCAACACTGAAATGAATGCTGCTTCTGAAGGTGTAGTGTGATCTTGGCATTGGGAGTGAGGGGGTGGGGGCTTTGGGGCTTGTGTGCCATAATGTTCCTGAGGGCTGTGTTGTCTGGGGATATATGCTTCTGTTAGGGTTACCCACAGTAAACTAGACTAAGAAGAGGTGCCAGATAAAGAATAGTCCCTTATGAATCCTGTAATTAAATGGAAGATGACCCTGCCAAGAACAGGGATACCATGAAACCACTACTATATCCAGTCCCAGGGATGGTGTTTGCCAAAATAGGTGACCATTAAAGTCTGATCTGACTGACCCCAAAATAGGAGTGAAGATGCCATATGGGTCCACCATCTGGTGGTGAGCTGGTACAGATGGATTTCTTGTTTCTTGGACAGACCTGTAATAACAAAACATGTACAGTAAGACGTGTAGGCTGGGAATGACTAGTCAATGCCTATGTTAAAAATGAGTTCAGCTACCCCCCTTGGAAGGAGCTGTGACCAGAAAATTATTGGTACTTATTGTGATGGCAACCTTAGAACACTTTTCTGAGCACCTGGACAAGGGGAAGATGGCATGTTTAAGAAAGAGGCCTTCTATTCAGTGTTAGCATGATGTTCTACAGAGGTGACTGAGAAGTATTGGGAAGCTGAAAAAAGTGTCAGTTAAATACCAAAATGAAAACTCATGTATGGGAGTGGAGTTTGGGGGCTTTGGAAAATGACTTTCAGTCAACTTCAGAGAGGCTCAGGCAAACCACTCATTAATTTTGGGAAGTGTAGACGGGACATCACCTAGGCTGTTCTTGGCAAGGGTGAGGAAACATTGACCTCAACTGGCGATACTGTTGAAAAGTATAAAAGGTACTTTAAGGAACTCAAACTAGCGTACAGAAATTAGACGGCTCTATTGTGTCAAGGCCACAGTAGTGGAAGAGATTTTACTAGAGATGTTAAATGTAAGGTGGAGTTGATTTGGTTAGTATACCTCTTCAGTGTTGTGTAGAAGGCAGGCATAGACTGACTGGGACAATAGTCCACATTTTAGAAGGGGAAGAAGAGAGACTGTTCCATTTATCATGGCATCATGCTTGTTCATTTTCCCTGGAAAAGCCTAAAGTATATTGGAGTACTGGAACAGAGACCCTGTCTAATGGTTGAACCTGAGATTCAGGGGGAGTAATGTGGATTACATCCTGGCCACTGAACAGTGGCCTAACTCTTTTTGTCTTTGCACAAATACTTAGGTCATCGAAGTTTGCTAGTCCTACCCATATGGGCTTGAAAAGATCTTATGAACCTGTAAACTGGAATTTTGTGAAGGGTGCTACCAGATTATTTACGTTTAATGGCTGTAGCTGCATGCTCTCTGTTTTCTGTATTTGTAGAACAACAATCATGTTTGCTTATAGTACTTGGTATTAAATCAAGACTGTTCAGGGTTGATTTTTAAACTTTGTCAGTGTTATTCAGTATCTTGTCTCCTCTCTTGTTTATGAATTTCATGAACAAAATATCAAAGTTCAGCTGAGGTTTGGAGAGTTTCCAGTCTGAGAGCCTAAAGTTTGCATTTCTGCTGTTGTCAGATGATGTTGCCCTCTTGACCTCATACTCATTTTTTGAGTACACTCTGGTTTATTTTGTATCTGGGTATGATGTGGTTGGGATGAGATTTATTACCATCAAATATATGACATTGTTTTTCTCCCAGAAACTAGTGGCTGTTTCACTGCAGGTAAGGGGTGATCAGCTGGTCAAACTGGAGGAGTTCAGATACTTCAGGGTATTGCTCACGAGTGGGGGTAGAAGTGGTCATGAAATCTATCTGCAAATCAGTTCAGCCTTAGCAGTCTTAAAAAGGGGAGCTAAGTCCATGAAAAACCTGTGGATCTACTGGTCAATTTATATCCCAGTCCTCACCGATGGCCACCAACTCAAGGTAGTGTCTGAGAGAATGATATTGTGAGTACAAGGGATTGAAATTAGGTTTCTGCACGGAGCTTTGCAATACAGGAGGACCTTTGAGTAGAAACTTTGTTTCCTCAGATTGAGAGGATCCAGTTGAAATATTTTGGATATACAGTCAGGATGTAGGTGTATGTAATGTGGATTATATTAAAAATTAACAGACAAATATTAAAAACACACTATATGACCCAAAGTACGTGGACACTTGACCATCACACCTATATGAGCTTGTTGGACAGCCCATTCCAAAACTATGAGCATTATAATAGAGTTGGCCTCCATTTTGCAGCCATAACAGTCTCCACTCTTCTGGATAGGCTTCCCTGAAGATTTTAGACGCAACTGTGGGGAATTTGTGCCCATTCAGCCTAAACAGCATGTGTGATATCAGGTACTGATATTGGACAAGAAGACCTGTATTGCAATCTCTATTCCAGTTAATGTCAAAGGTGTTCAATAAATTTGAGGGCAGGGCTCTGTGCATGCCACTTGAACTTCTCCACACCAAATTCATTACACCATGTCTTTATGGATCTAGTTTTGTGCACTGGGGCACAGTTATGCTTGAGCAGAAAATGGCCTTTCTCAAGCTATTGCCAAAACACACAATTGTCTAAAATGTCTTTGTATTCTGTAACTTTAACAATACTGTTCACTGGACCCAAGGGCCTTAGCCCAAACCCTGTAAAACAGCCCCATACCTTTAGATAGATAGATAGATAGATAGATAGATAGATAGATAGATAGATACTTTATTAATCCCAAGGGGAAATTCACATAATCCAGCAGCAGTATACTGATACAAAGAAACAATATTAAATTAAATAGTAATAAAACTGAAAAGAATTAAAATAAAATTAATGTTCGCATTTACTCCCCCGGGTGGAATTGAAGAGTCGCATAGTGTGGGGGAGGAACGATCTCTTTAGTCTGTCAGTGGAACAGGACAGTGACAAAAGTCTGTCACTGAAGCTACTCCTCTGTCTGGAGATGACACTGTTAAGTGGATGCAGTGGATTCTTCATGATTGACAGGAGTTTGCTTAGTGCCCGTCGCTCTGCCACAGATGTTAAACTGTCCAACTTTAATCCTACAATGGAGCCTGCCTTCTTAACAAGTTTGTCCAGGCGTGAGGCGTCTTTCATCTTTATGCTGCCACCCCAGCACACCACCGCGTAGAAGAGGGCACTCGCCACAACCGTCTGGTAGAACATCTGCAGCATCTTACTGCAGATGTTGAAGGATGCCAACCTTCTCAGAAAGTATATTCTGCTCTGAGCTTTCTTACATAGAGCATCAGTATTGGCAGTCCAGTCCAATTTGTCATCCAGCTGCACTCCCAGATATTTATAGGTATGCACCCTCTGCACACAGTCACCTCTGATGATCACAGGGTCCATGAGGGGCCTGGGCCTCCTAAAATCCACCACCAGCTCCTTGGTCTTGCTGGTGTTAAGGTGTAAGTGGTTTGAGTCGCACCATTTAACAAAGTCTTTGATTAACTTTCTGTACTCCTCCTCCTGCCCACTCCTGATGCAGCCCACAATAGCAGTGTCATCAGCGAACTTTTGCACGTGGCAGGACTCCGAGTCATATTGGAAGTCTGATGTATATAGACTGAACAGGACCGGAGAAAGTACAGTCCCCTGGCGCCCTGTATTGCTGCACACAATGTCAGACCTGCAGTTCCCAAGACACACATATTGAGGTCTGTCTGTAAGATAGTCCACAATCCATGCCACAAGGTGTGAATCTACTCCCATCTCAGTCAGCTTATCCCTAAGGAGCAGAGGTTGGATGGTGTTGAAGGCGCTAGAGAAGTCCAAAACATAATTCTTACAGCACCACTGCCTCTGTCCAGGTGGGAGAGGGATCGATGAAGCATATAGATGATGGCATCCTCCGCTCCCACCTTCTCCTGGTATGCGAACTGCAGAGGGTCTAGGGCGTGACGGACCTGTGGCCTCAGGTGGTGAAGCAGCAGCCGCTCCATGGTCTTCATCAGATGTGACGTCAGAGCAACAGGCCGGAAGTCATTCAGCTCACTAGGACGTGATACCTTTGGGACAGGAGTGATACAAGATGTTTTCCAAAGCCTCGGGACTCTCCCTGTTCCAGGCTCAGGTTGAAGATGCGCTGTAGAGGACTCCCCAGTTCCAACGCACAGGCCTTCAGCAATCGTGGCGATACACCATCTGGACCCGCTGCTTTGCTGGCACAAAGTCTTTTCAGCTCTCTGCTCACCTGGGCTGCTGTAATTGTGGGTGGGGATGTCTCACCTATGCTGGTATCAGCAGAAGGATGGTTGGAGGATGCAGTACTCCGAGGTGAGAGTGGGTTACTGTGATCAAACCTATTAAAGAAGTTGTTCATTTGGTTTGCTCTCTCCACGCCTGTCTCGATTGGCACCCGCTCGAGCTGCAGCCAGTGATAATCTTCATCCCATCCCACACTTCCTTCATACTGTTTTTCTGCAACTTCTGCTCCAGCTTTCTCCTGTACTGCTTTTTCGCCCTGAGCTGGACTTGGAGTTCCTTCTGCACGCACTTCAGCTCATGCTTATCACCACCTTTAAAAGCCCTTTTCTTCTGGTTCAAAAGGCCCTTGATGTCACTTGTAATCCATGGCTTGTTGTTAGCATAGCAGCGTACTGTTCTTACTGGAACTACAATGTCCATACAGAAGTTGATGTAATCAGTTGTGCATTCAACAGCCTCTTCAATGTTCTCACTATGTGATCTCAGCAATATATCCCAGTCTTTATTCCTCATCCACCAAACCCTACTGTACCCAGATTCATCACTCCACAGAACATTTCTCCACTGCTTCAGAGTCGAAACGCGGTGTATTTCACACCACACCACCCAACCCTTGCATTGCATATAGAGATCTTTGGCTTGTGTGCAGCGGCTCCGCTCAGCTATAGAAACCCATTTCATGAAGCTCCTGACACACAGCTCTTGCACGGATGTTACTTCTGTAGACATTTTGCAATTCTCTTGTGAGTGGTGCCACATAGGATAGGTAAGGTTTATATGCTATTTGCTTCAGCACTCTGTGGTTTCAATATGTAAGTTTGTGTGGTCCACCACTTTGTGGATGATCTTTTGTCGCTCCTAGATGCTTCTCATTCATAGTAATAGCACTTACAGTTAGTTGACTGGAGCAGATCTAGCAGTCGTGTACTGACTTGTGGCGAAGGTGGCATCTTATGATAGTATCATGTTTAAAATCACTGAGCTCTTCAGTGCACCCCATTCTCCTGCCAATGTCTGTCAATGGAGATTGAATGGCTATGTGCCTGATTTTATGGGTACAGTTCAAACACCCAAACTAAATAGTTTAGAGGGGTATCCACATATATATATATATATGTATGTATATGTATATACATACAGTGGGTACAGAAAGTATTCAGACCCCCTTCAATTTTTCACTCTTTGTTATATTGCAGCCATTTGCTAAAATCATTTAAATTATTTTTTTCCTCATTAATGTACACACAACACCCCATATTGACAGACAAAAAAAAGAATTTTTGAAATTGTTTTTGATTTATTAAAACTGAAATTGGTCCTGAAAAAAAACTGAACTGTATTCAGACCCTTTGCTCCGTATTTAGTAGAAGCACCCTTTTGAGCTAATACAGCCATGAGTCTTCTTAGGAAAGATGCAACAAGTTTTTCACACCTGAATTTGGGGATCCTCTGCCATTCCTCCTAGCAGATCCTCTCCAGTTCTGTCAGGTTGGATGGTAAACGTTGGTGGACAGCCATTTTTAGGTCTCTCCAGAGATGCTCAATTGGGTTTAAGTCAGGGCTCTGGCTGGGCCATTCAAGAACAGTCACAGAATTGTTGTGAAGCCACTCCTTCGTTATTTTAGCTGTGTGCTTAGGGTCATTGTCTTGTTGGAAGGTAAACCTTCGGCCCAGTCTGAGGTCCTTAGCACTCTGGAGAAGGTTTTTGTCCAGGATATCCCTGTACTTGGCCGCATTCATCTTTCCCTCGATTGCAACCCGTCGTCCTGTCCCTGCAGCTAAAAAACACCGCCAAATCAGCGTGATGCTGCCACCGCCATGCTTCACTGTGGTGACTGTATTGGACAAGTGATGAGTGATGATTATAAAATGATGAATCATTCTGCAAAACAGATACAGAATGCCAGCTTGTACAGTGCATCTGGAAAGTATTCACAGCACATCACTTTTTTCACAATTTATGTTACAGCCTTATTCCAAAATGGATTAAATTCATTTTTTTCCTCAGAATTCTACACACAACACCCCATAATGACAACGTGAAAAAAGTTTACTTGAGAGTTTAGCAGATTTATTAAAAATAAAAAAATTGAGAAATCACATGTACATAAGTATTCACAGCCTTTGCCATGAAGCTCAAAATTGAGCTCAGGTGCATCCTGTTTCCCCTGATCATCCTTGAGATGTTTCTGCAGCTTCATTGGAGTCCAACTGTGGTAAATTCAGTTGATTGGACATGATTTGGAAAGGCACACACCTGTCTATATAAGGTCCCACAGTTGACAGTTCATGTCAGAGCACAAACCAAGCATGAAGTCAAAGGAATTGTCTGTAGACCTCCAAGACAGGATTGTCTCGAGGCACAAATCTGAGGAAGGTTACAGAAAAATTTCAGCTGCTTTGAAGGCCCCAATGAGCACAGTGGCCTCCATCATCCATAAGTGGAAGAAGTTCAAAACCACCAGGACTCTTACTAGAGCTGGCCGGCGATCTAAACAGAGCGATCGGGGGAGAAGGGCCATAGTCAGGGAGGTGACCAAGAACCCGATGGTCACTCTGTCAGAGCTCCTGAGGTCCTCTGTGGAGAGAGGAGAACTTTCCAGAAGGACAACCATCTCTGCAGCAATCCACCAATCAGGCCTATATGGTAGAGTGGCCAGATGGAAGACACTCCTTAGTAAAAAGCACATGGCAGCCCGCCTGGAGTTTGCCAAAAGGCACCTGAAGGACTCTCAGACCATGAGAAACAAAATTCTCTGGTCTGATGAGACAAAGATTGAACTCTTTGGTGTAAATGCCAGGCGTCACGTTTGGAGGAAACCAGGCACCGCTCATCACCAGGCCAATACCATCCCTACAGTGAACGATGATGGTGGCAGCATCATGTTGTGGGGATGTTTTTCAGCGGCAGGAACTGGGAAACTAGTCAGGATAAAGGGCAAGATGACTGCAGCAATGTACAGAGACATTCTGGATGAAAACCTGCTCCAGGGCGCTCTTGACCTCAGACTGGGGCGACGGTTCATCTTTCAGCAGGACAACGACCCTAAGCACACAGCCAAGATATCAAAGGAGTGGCTTCAGGACAACTCTGTGAATGTCCTTGAGTGGCCCAGACTTGAATCCGATTGAACATCTCTGGAGAGATCTTAAAATGGCTGTGTACCGACGCTTCCCATCCAACCTGATGGAGCTTGAGAGGTGCTGCAAAGAGGAATGGGCGAAACTGGCCAAGGATAGGTGTGCCAAGCTTGTGGCATCATATTCAAAAAGACTTGAGGCTGTAATTGCTGCCAAATGTGCATTGACAAAGTATTGAGAAAAGGCTGTGAATACTTATGTACATGTGATTTCTCCGTTTTTTTATTTTTAATAAATTTGCAAAAACCTCAAGTAAACTTTTATCACGTTGTCATTATGGGGTGTTGTGTGTAGAGTTCTGAGGAAAAAAATGAATTTAATCCATTTTGGAATAAGGCTGTGTAACATAACAAAATGTGGAAAAAGTGATGCACTGTCAATACTTTCCGGATACACTGTAAATGAGCAAAGTTTCTGTCGGTCACCACAGTCTATAGTTTTATTTGCTTTAGTTTGGAGTTCTTTGACAAAAATAGTTATAATGGGATTTCTGTACTGTTTTAGGGAACCTTTGCTGGCATTCTGATAGGACTTGCTCAGTTGAACTGCTCCGAGCTGAAACTGAAGAGGCTGTGCTGTCGACATGGGTGAGTGAGCTTCTTAGGTTCAAAGCTGCTCTAATAGTTTTCAGCATATTTGTAAAATTATCTCACTTTATTACTGTATCCACTAGTTATCATGTGAACAATCACCCAGTGTCATATTGCTTATTTTAGTCTTCTAGGTGTTGACAAAGTTATCAACTATGCTGTGAATGAGTGGGTGACAGACATCCGGAAAAACCAACTGCCAGGAATTCTAGGAGGAGTGGGTCCTATGCACTCAGTTGTTCAGCTTTGTAAGTCATTGATAAATTATTAAAATGGACAGAGTATGAGGTCACTGAACAATGAAATGTTAATGACAGTAGCTACCCATTTTCTAAGAGGAATAATATTATTTTGCTCCTTTGGCTTGATAGTTTCACAGTACGTCGTTAGTTGTATATTTCGTGAAATTTTTCTTAAGACACAGGTTTAATGAAGTTCAGGTAACCAAGCCCCGCCATTTGAGGATTTTTAAATCAGGAGACATAGTGAGCTGCAAGCCTAGAAAACACAAAGATTGAGATTAAACAAGAGGGTATGACACGGAACATTACATCTGAATAATTAATGAAGCAAAGTTCTGTGTTGTTAAGCAGAACTGACGACTAAGGGCCTATTCCTTTTATTCAGTCTGATGCTGTCTAATTTACAATAATTATCTCTGTAGTACTTTAATGTATGCAATAATCCATACACCTAATGATACAATGATGTCATTTAGACTATCAAGGCCAGTTAGTTGTAATTATGTAGTACAGTATTTCCAAAAAAGTGGAAGGGTCACCTTCAACCACTCCACTATGTAACTGGTTTCATATATTCATAGTTTTGTTTTTGAGGAAGTGTACTCTAACATCTGTGAGAAATTTACTGTTAATCTGCTACCAGCTGGGCACATGCCATGGTTAAAGAACTTAATTTAATGTCAAAGCAGCAACTGGTATTACCCTTAATACTGAAATTTGATGTGCTTTGTTTAGCTCTGAAGCTGTTAGTTTTCTTTTAATAATTACTTTGACCTTTGCAGGTATAATAAACATACTATTGGAAAAGCTAAATTTCATGCAGTAATTGAAGTGCGATATTTGCACCTATAGTTTAAATAGAACATCACTTCTATTTTAAATGCTTAGATGCTGTATACTGTAAATACAGTGTTACGGACAAGTTTATTTCCCTCTTTTTTAATGTTGCATTTTTTTTACACTAAATAAAGTGCTATGTATCTATTCTCAGATTAACCAAACCTAGTATGGCAATAATGCAATAAATAATTTAATGAAAAAGTTCATTGCTGTATATATGAATGAGTCATTTAAATGTGCAAAAATGTGTAAGTAACAAAAAAAAAGCCACCCAATTATTATGAAATACAATTTCATCATTTTATTTTTAGTTTCCTCTCATTTAATTATTGCAGGTATTGTTATTTAAATGCCATTTTTATTTTATGGTGGAAGTTTTCCATTTTTTTTTTTGAAGATGGATAGTTTTATCACTTGTCAGTCAAGACACCAGGTTGAGCCTTTTACCTGTCGATTACCTTTACCTGCTCATTTACACTACTTGTATTCGAAATGGCAAAACCTTGAGGTAGTAAGAGTTGCACTAGTTTTGCAGAAGTAATTTAATACAGTAATCCCTCCTCAATCGCGGGGGTTGCGTTCCAGACTAAACCACGATAGGTGAAAATCCGCGAAGTAGAAACCAAACGTTTGTATGGTTATTTTTATATATTTTAAGCCCTTATAAACTCTCCCACACTGTTTATAAATATTCCCCGCAGAGTTATACAGCATAATCCCTTTGTATTCTCTTAGATATTAGGTAAGATTCATTGAAATTATGTATATAAACACACTGTTTATATACAGTAAAACCTAAATATTATTTTAAAGATATTGAGTGTCTCCGATATCACGTTACAGCCATTACGATAGACAGGCCACCAGCAATAAATACGTACAATGCAAGAAAAATAGTATACAGTAAATGTGTGTACAGTGACACTAAACGTACGTACATGTACTAAGTACTGTAAGTAGAAAATTAATTATGGTTACTCACCAACAATGACACGATGACTTGTCTGATAACAATGAGTTTAATTTTACTACATAACAAAGGAGAGCGTTACAGCCCTCAAAGGAGCCACTTCAGGCGATTGTGTAGCACTGCCGTTGTTCTTCTTCTCGCAGTCTTCCCTAAAGCAGATTCCATCCAGACTACTGCCTTATTACATCCACTTACAACTCGTTTTGCACCCTGGTTAAAAGGACACTGCGGCCGTAGATCTTATATTCCTTTCCTACTTTTTAAATAAAAAGAATCGTAGCCTCATTGATGCTGTAATGGCGTCGTACAGCGGTGTAGCTTTTCCCTTCCTTCAACATTTTCCGTTGGCGCTTGGGCACGGCCCCTGAAGCAGTAGCAGGAGAAGATCGTTTTGGAGCCATAATGAAGGGCTTGACTATGCACAAAGATAAACACAAAAGAGCACAACTCTTTACACAGTGAAACACGTTGATGCTGAATGAGCGAGACGAGACTTCCTGGTTAACACTGCATTCAGCACGCAGGAACTTAACTGCGTGCTCTGATTGGTTAGCTTCTCAGTCATCCGCCAATAGCGTCCCTTGTATGAAATCAACTGGGCAAACCAACTGAGGAAGCATGTACAGGAAGTAAAAAGACACATTGTCCGCAGAACCCTCGAAGCAGCAAAAAATCTGCGTTATAGATTTAGTTATGCTTACATATAAAATCCGCGATAGAGTGAAGCCGCGAAAGTCAAAGCGCGATATAGCGAGGGATTACTGTATATTGCATTGTAAGATTTAGCAATGGGCATGTTTATAAAAACAATCATGTACTGAAACTTAAATAGCATCATGTGGTAATCCATCTGCCAAACTAACTATCCCAACTCTTGCTTCCATGTCTGGGTCATTCTATCAAGGATCACCCAATTTTGAAAACAGTTGCTGCAGCATAATTTTCAAAAAATGTGAAACAATTGTTTCAGTTGTGTCTATCAAACGAAAACACTTCAAAAGACACTTCAAACCCAGCACAAGCAGGCTTAAAACAAAGAACATCCACATATTAAATAAGACTTTATGACCAACACCCAATGAATCCCACCTTATTATTCCACCCCCCTGTTCCTCCTCATTTGCTATATATTGTCTTTGATTCCTGTGTGTCTAATCATTTTCCTCTGGTGATGACAACTAGTTGGGGTTGAAAGCTTAGGAATAAAAAACTACTTTTAAGACATGTGATTCATCTTCTCCCTTTGTGAATTGCTAGCCACAAATGTATATTTATACACACACACATAAACACAGTACGTGTGTATTTTTTTGGCCATCAAACAACCATACAAATGAATGTACGGAGTTTGACATTTTTTAAAAAATCATGCAGCACACCACCTAGGTGAAGCTCCATAGAATGACTCCTCTTTTCCAGTTGGAATGATAGTAGAGGCAGAGGTCTGTGGTAACCAACTCTGTACAATTAGAAGAAAGTAATCAGCTACAAATGATTAACCAGTAGGAACAGGTTTACTCTGTTTGTCCTTGTCTTGATTGACAAGTGATGACAACATCATGAAAAAGGCATTTTGAAATAAATACCTCTAGTGTTATCAGGCCTGTTCAAAAAAGTGACACTGATAAATAAAAAAATGAAAGCGGAAATAAAAGGCCATTTTAAAATTAAACCAGAAAAAATGTTATGTTATTGAACCAAAATAAACTGAAGAAATTGAATTTCATAATAATTAGATTACTTATTTATTTATGCATTCTTTTCACAATTTAATGACTCATTGATATAAATCAATGCAGTTTTCAATGTGATGATTTCATAATTGATGTTGTATTGATTTTATTTGGACACACATGGTATTACTGAGATCTTCACCTTTATTTAATCTTAGATATTGTATGGTGGACACTGGTTATCTGGTCATGTGTTGGCTTATTTTGTATCTCATTATTGTTTGGTGGCTAATTAATGTAAAAAGGAACAATTAAGTAGTCTGAATCTTAAATAGCAAGTCAGTTACAATTAAGGCAAAAGAAGTGAATTAGCAGCAAAAACTAGTCACTAATTAAGAAAAGGATTAGAATGAAAACCTGCAGCCACGGTAACCCTCCAGGACTGGAGTTGGAGACCCCTGCACTACACTGAGCAGGTGCAGAAAAACCTTCTATTTCCTGCACCATAAGATTACAGCCATTGGAAAATCTGGGTTTTGCATTTTGCAGCCATGGGCACATTATGTGATAGAAAAACATCAGTCACTTGATAAGGGCTGGTGACATCAAATTTAAAAAAAACTTCTTGTTATACCAGTCATGAAAACTCAAAACAGCTCGGCTGAACCCTGCCTGTCTTTTTATCTCCATTTGACCCCTTTCAAAGGTCTGTTGAGAAAAAAGAAGAAAAAGCATCTGGTAAGCTATAATTAGTGACAGACCAGGAGGTGTGTGTCTCTTTTGACAAAGACAAAACAGGTTTCTCAAGAGACTGTCATCATCTTTGAAAATCTGAGGTTACCATAGCCGGACACATTGTAAAAAGTTGCTCACTATAGTAATACTATTCAACCAGAACCAAATTCTAAAACAGAGTCGAGCTCAGATAACAAAGCTATGAATCATAAACCAGAGAGTAAATCACAGAACTGAATTTGTGCACAGGTCAACTCCCTAACCTCAAACACTGCTGCTACACTGGAATTTATAAGTGAGTCTTCAAGACGTGAATAATGGGGCCTCTTGGGAAGTCTCTTCGCAACCCACTATGTGCCTGCAGTGATTCTAAAGTGGTAATATGAAACACTAAAACTTTAATGGAAAAAAAAAATCTGTCAGACAAAGAAATAATTAAAACACATGTATAAATAAAGCTTGAGCAAAAAAAAAAAAAAAATCTTAAGTATGAAGAGAGTAATATAAAGAATCGACCGAATAGGACAATTAAATGTTGGATTATATATTATAGTTTGTATAATACCAGTCTAGAGAAGCTGCTCTTAAAATCAGTAATACCCCATTTGGAAATGCTGCATTTGTCTTTGGTTTCCATATTAAAATATGGACATAGCAATGCATGAGAAATGTGATATTAATGGATTGGATCTGCAAGTAATGAAAAAATTCACAGGGTTCTGGCCGTGTTTATCCTTTAATCATTTTATTTTTCTTTCCAGTCCATGGACTTAGAGATTTATTTTGGTTACCCATCGAACAGTATAGGAAGGATGGACGCATTATCCGTGGTCTTCAGAGAGGAGCAGCCTCTTTTGGGACGTCTACTGCTTCAGCTGCATTGGAACTCAGTAACCGCCTTGTACAGGCCATACAGGTACATATTGCCAGGGAAGGAATGGTTTTTGTGCGCAGAAAATTAACAAATAGATTTGTACATCAGGAATCAATGCGCGAGTGCAATGGCTGTGCTATACACTACAATATTGACTTTGTATGGCCTTAAAGAGGGCATTATGGTGTGTGGTCAATTCTGATGCATTAATTAATGGGGGTCCAGACATTAATTCATAGAATCACAAATTGTTACCAAGTCAATCCTGTGGTGAAAAACTTGGAGATTAAACTTGTAGTACTGCACCCTGTAGTAGCTAGCAAACCCCAATGTGAGTGGTTTTAACACTTTTTAACTGTTTTTCCTCTTTCAGTCCAAGTGTTAAGCTTGTACTCTAAAACTGACTTCTGCTGTCTTGTTTCTGCATCTCTGATAGTTTCATTTGTTGACAGTTTATCCCTGAGGAGACCATTAATGGTGCCTCACTGCATGTCTATAAATGTTGTGCTATGAGCTGCAAATTCCTAGACCAGAAAGTCAAGGCAGATGCACTACATGGCTATACTCGAGTATGACATATCGGACATCAATGCTGAGCTGAGGAGGAAGGTAGTGACTTTTCAGATGGTTTACAATTGCTTTGTCCAACTTTCCTACAAAACCAACCCTACCCAACAAGAATACATGGAGAGAAACAACTAGAAGAGAGTCCTTAAAGTAGAAATCTTAACATGCCATTCTACTGCAGCTTTGTTTTATGGTGTAGTGTGAAGTGTGTAGTGCAGTAGTTAACAGTGTTCTTTGTCTTTTCAACTTTTTTCATCAGGCTACAGCAGAAACAGTTTACGATATCCTTTCACCAACTCCTCCAATTTCCCGCGCCATAATGGATAAGCGGTATGTGAAACGTCAAAGACGAGCTCAGCAACCTGCAGACCTTCGAGAGGGCGTTGTCAAGGCGTATGACACTGTGCGAGAGGTATGGGGCTGTGGAGTTAAAGTAGTCAGCCATTTATTGATGTTGGGTACAGTGGACTTGTTAGAGCTGATATGTTAATAAAGCAAACTAATACTTTGACATGTTTTGCATGGATGCACACTTTTAAACGTAGTAGCTTTGAGTCTGTCCATTTTCCACACCATGACGCTTACAAGAAAATTGGTTAAAAAAATGAGATGAGGTGAGCTTTGAGTCTGTTTCATTTTATGAAATATTTACACTGGATTTCCACTCACTGTGTCATCTTTGCTGCTTTGGACATTATATAATGTGATTTCTATATTATTCTCATTCATACTGGTTAGGAACAAATGTATATTGTCGAGTTTTATCACTCATCATTATCATTCCATTTATTCTCAGGAGAGCTGCAGTTTTGCAGCATGCTAAGCTGGGTGGACTAGACCACCATATTCTTGTAAACGTTCTTCAACCCTCCTGGGGAAAATTCCCAAGTCCTCCAATGACTTCACCCAGTGGGCCATACCTGCTAAGACTCCTAGGCCGTTACGGAGCACCCTAACTATAGGCCTAAACCACCATAAGTGGCTCCTCTTGGTCTAGCTAAGCCAACCCCACCCCCATTCCAGAGTTCCTTATCTTGTCACTGAGAGCAAACCCAGCAGCTCTGCACAAGGGCCACATTTTGGCTAGTTGTATTTTTGATCTCCGTCTTTTGGTCAAAGTTTATTATCTAGAGATGCAGAATAGTAAATTGAAGGCTTCACCTGAGGACTCAACTCCCATTCCTCCATCCCATCCAGGATGATGGCCACAAAACTGCTGCTGCACCGAAATACACTATTTGAATTTTAGGTCACCAAAAGCTGTTAGACATTAATTTGAATTCTTTTGTTTCCAGACAGCTTTTTGAAAACATTTAGTCATCAGATGCAGGTGCAAGTGACAGCACATTGGCAGCTCCAGAGGTTGTACTGTCACTTCCATATGTGCCTCTTTATCTAAAAGTGGCTGATTTCTGAGAATCGGCATATACAGCAATTGAAAAAGAGAATCTCCTAAACTAGTTCCATGTGTACCAAAAAACAGTCTTGCTCATCCACTTTGTTTTTCACTGTCGATAGTAGGAGACTAGCCTAATTTAGCAGGAACTTTTGTGAAATTTAAGATGAGAGTCCTTTTTGCTGTACTAGTATACCACTTGTTATCAGAGCTGCCATTAAATGCTTCACACTTTGGGGACCAATACGTTTAAGTAATGTTACATGTAACAATAAAATAAAATTATTAGACAGAGGGTAAAGATTAATTACATCATTCCTTTAATTTTTTAGATTGCTTTTCTGGGCTCCCTGTTGTAGAGAGTTGCTGCCTGTTCTAGGAGTAGTGACCAGAAAGAGGAAACCAATCTTGGATGCAGCACACTCATTTAAATGCAGCCATTTTAAAGTGTCAGGTTAATATTTTTGAGATTCGAGTAGGAAACCCACAGGAAAATCCATGCAGACATGGAAAAAAAAACAAAACATAAATACCAAACTAATAGTGAGCAGGCTGGTATTGTGCTACATTTTATCTAGCCTTTTTTTTTGGGACAGTGGCACAGCTCTAAGATGATCAATCCATTTATCTACTGAAATAATGCATTGGTGCATAGAGTTGAGTGGAGCTGATCTTAGCGGCACTGGGTGTAACCCATGGACCAACTGTTGAAAGGTGGCAAATCCACAGCAGAGTACCCAACACACACTCATACATGATTGAATTAGAGTTATCAGCCATCTCCAAGTACTTGTTTTTGTGATGTGGCAAGGAGAATAGAATACGTGAATATGAGAACACTTGTGGAGCATGCAGACTCCGCGCAGACCACTGGCAGCAGTCATACCATAAGTGATCATTTTGCTTTTCTTATCTAGAGGGCATTAATTTCTAATGATTTTTTTCCTTCATCTTTGTCTTGATTATGGGCTTGCAGGGAGTGATTGATACTGCACAGACCATCTGTGATGTTGCTACACGTGGACATGAGCAGAAAGGGCTCCCGGGAGCTGTAGGTGGTGTCCTGCGACAGATCCCACCAACTGTGGTCCGTCCACTCATCGTGGCCACAGAGGCAACCTCCAACCTGCTGGGTGGAATGCGGAACCAGATCAAACCTGATGCACGGAAAGAGGACTTCTTAAAGTGGCGTACAGAGGAGAGCCAGGATTGAGCCCTTCAAACAGTGAAGTTTGTTTCACCTCTAAAGGACACTCCTTGTGCCATGCTAACCCCAAAAGTGAGCAGTCCAGTAATTGTGGTCAGCAAACAGGCAGATGAAAAAGCCCGCACTGTTAGTCAAGTTTTTTAAACTATATATATATATTTTTTTTTTTTGGAACTGATACTTGTGTGTCTGCTTCCAAGTTATCATGATCACCTATTCTAGAGTATGGCTGGCAGATGCTGTGTACCATGTCACTTTGAGACTCTCATCATTAGAGTGTTAAACAAGCAGTATGTTTTGTTTTTGATGTGTCTTTTCCCCAATGAGCAACTGCAGCTTTTTAAATCACTTATTTAAAAGATGCATAAGCATACTGTATTTCCTGATGGGTTCTCCACTCAGACAGAAATTACTGGAAATTTTGAAAATGTTACAGGCTTTAACAAACGAAGGTGACTGTCCTCTGGTTATTAATCTGAAGAGGACAACAGGCTCCCGGCTCTTTACATGGTGCTTACCTCTTTATGACAGCACACTGTAAACTCCCATAATACATTTACAGATTGCATTTTATGCATTCAGTAGCTATGAGCTGCTTTTGTCAGCCATGTGTGCAGCTCGCTTTTGAAGCACCACTTGTTTCTTGGGTGAAGAATCAACCCAAACTTATTGCTGTTCAGGTTCACTTTCTTTTACACCTCCCAGATGATTTACTGTGTACATTTCTTAGTTTTACAACCCATGTTATGTTATTTGGATGGCATTTTTAGGTGCTTTTATTCACTTACAGAAATAAAAAGGGTGAAGGCTCCAGTCTCGGTAAGTTGCACAGATGTTTGACAGACTGCCATTAAAAATAATCAGATTTTAAATATCCAATAACCTAAATGAAATTTGAAAAGTTTACTTATGAAAATGGTCTGTCAGTAATGGCGATGACAACTTGCCATGTGAATACAACGTTGGTTTTAGTGTTTCCTTTATGTCCTTCACTTTCTTGGCAAGTAAACCTGTGAGACACCATTCTTCTCACTTTGTGCTTCATGACCATAACTCTTGACATTTCTTGTTTTACTGCCAAATGTTCTTCCTTGGTATGTCTGTATGGTTAGCCTTTACCCTTAAAAATGTTTCTTTCAGCCATAATTTCACAGCACAAACTAAACAATGCAATACAAACCAAGCCAGGCCTTTTTGGTGCACTATTGTAAATTCTGTTTTTTAATACTGAAGTCTTTAGTTTGAATTTTTTTTTGTTTTTGAGAAAAAAAAGGCCTTTTGAAAAGCAGCACAGGTCATGCAATATTCATGAGGCTGATAAACAGAATTTTCTTTACATTAGAATTTCTTCATGTGTTAGTGACAATAGTCCTTGAATCTGCCTGTTATATTGTCCAGTGCCTTTGTCTGCAGGGTCTTTGTAGTCTACCATGCCAGATTATGTGGGATTGGAGGAAATGCTGTGTTATTGTGTTGCCATTAGGGGGCAGAATCCTCCCAAGTGATGGGGTTAGCTTTTGGCTAAAGCCTTCGGTGTCAGGGGGAGGAGACCGCCCATTATTGCAACTCAAGTACGGACAGGTCTAAACTAAACATACTCCTGCCATCTACAATTCTCACCCTTTGTTTAGATCCATGACTGTTCCCATTTTTCAATGTGAATTACCCACTGATTCTAATGTCCTCATTTCTCTGGTACATTTTTTTCATTTATTTGCATTAGCTCCTGGTAATCACAGTTTGCAGACTTTTGTTTTGTTTTAAATGGAGAAAATCCTGTGTACCATATAATGTATGGGTAAATTTTTACTGTATAATTGTTACTATATACTGTATTGAATTTATTGTATATTAACATGCAAAACTTAAAGATCAAAGAAATCTACAAAAAAAATAAAATGTTTATGCTTAATTTGCCGCCTTTCATGAAAGTGCAGGCAGGCTGTGTTTATTTTAGAACAGCATGTAAAAATACAGGACAGACCACTCCGTCACCAAATAGCCCCGGGCGGCTGGGGATTCCTTACAAAGACTGAAGTGAACTGGGGAATGCAAAGCTCGTGGCAGGTCAACAAAACCATGACTGTTTGTGCAATCACAAGGGAGAAACCTGGAGACTGCAGTTAACCCCTTATATTGTTGTAGGCCTAAGACCAAAAAAAGTTTCCGATATACTATTGTCTATATCTGCTGACAGATGGAATATTCCAGAGTGCAGCAGTGAATCCAGACTTAAATAAGGGGCCGTTTCCTATACCAGTGTTAAGCTAGGCTGTAGGCCTTCCAATCATTGGTTTTGTTCTTAAAGATGGACAAAACTGACCAAATAAAACTAAGATATATTCCTAAGATAAAAGTTTACCTGCTCAATAAATTATTGGATGTAATGTAATACCCATGTGATATAATTTAAGTAAATAACTTACCTCTAGACAAGATATGCTAGGAATGTGTTACAATGCCTCATTGTCTGAAGTAAATCTGTCGCTTAATATACGAGATGAATAAAAGTTTCCACCAGTCAGGAAGCACCTTTGTTAAGAACGGACACCATGGAGACCGTAATTGCACTTAAGAACAAAAGCACACATCAATAACAATGCCTTGCAGTTTTCAGTTCTGTATTTTAATCAATAACAGGATAAATATTTGCACCCATGTAAATATACTAGTAATACTTGCAGCAATCACTGCACTCTAATATTTAAAACCCAATCCATGCTTGTCTTTTAGTGGACTATCATACTGATAGGTACAGAAATGATATAATTGGCATTGCTGTTGCTAGAATACACTTACTGGCTGATTATGAGTAAATGAAAAATGTTTCTTCTTCTTCAGATAAAACTCCACATCTTGGCATTTTCTTGGAAACAAGAAGTTTCCATCCAGGTATTAAATAAAGTGGTGGTCATTCATGGTCACATTAACACACCTGAACAACCCCAGCTTCTTGACACAAATGTAGTAATAAACAGCACCTTAGGAGACCATAAGGGGACTTGGACATAGTTACAGGGTATTAAATAGCTGCCTGCATTTCAGACAATATGTAGGGGAGTCTGATTTCTTGAGCCACACATATGGCCCCCATGGGGGGCATAATATAAACCATAGGCTGATGTTCAATTAAGTCTAATGGTGAAAAATCGAAGAGCATAGGCCGATAAAGAGGCAGCTTTTATGTGGACCTGGTGGGCTGGGCAGCTCTGTAATTTTTGTGTGGAATGCTTTTGCTTCTTTTGGCCTGTAGAAGAGCGAGCAGACCAATTTTCATATAACATGTGCACTGTGTCAGTTTAGGAACTGATTTGTAATTAAATGAAATTTAAAACATAAGATCAGGGTGAGAAAATACTCTAAAACACCATGTACCACAGTCATATTAGATGAGAACATATTTCTTTCTACATTTTGCAATGCCACTGTCATTTTTCAATAAATAAATAAAACCCAAACTGAGATTATATATATATATATATATATATATATATATATATATATATATATATATATATATATATATATATATATATATATATATTGCACCCATGTTCCCTATAATAATACTTTAGTACTAAAACTCCCTTTCCCCCAAGCTGAATGAATCAAATCCTCCCCAGCTGTGGCCAGCTCAGCTTTTAAAATTTACTCCATGTTTACTTATGCTGCTTCTAAAATCTTAAGTCCAGCTCATCAATACCAAATGTATATAACTTGTATTAATTGGTCCCCAACCTGTATATTTGTTTTTACCACCATAATTCTCCACCCGATTATGCTAATAAAGTAAAACCCCATTCCCAGAAGGGAACTGAAACTTTTGTTTGACAACCCACATTAGTTTCTTGCCCCTCTGTTCTCATTGTCTTTACTTAGAATGAATGTAGTCTGTGAGTGCAGAATTTGACTGCTACAGCTAAACTTTGCTTCCGGTGTCCTTTGTTTCCTGTCCCTCATTCTACACACCCTTAGCACTCATTGGCAGCTGCCCTCCTTTCAAAGGTTGGCATTTCCTGTTTGGTGCTGGAAACTGTCTCCATGTCAGTTTCCTCCAATTCTGCAACATCTTGGATCTGACGTAGTGTGTCTCGGACAGTCTGGATTAGATTGCCCAGGCCAATCAAGTAGCCGTCCTCTCGATTTCCCTCTACCCAAGGTAAATCGTGGCATAATGTCCCACCACTGGGAATGGGAACAGTCTTGCCAAAATCGATCATCCACACATTTGCCTTTCCTTTCTGGTCATGGACAAAAAGAAGGGAGCTGCCAATTACCTGTAAAGTAGAGAGCCATTGGTGACTGAGAGCATAG